>NW_027397071.1:27621231-27670389 GCF_003265705.2 Callorhinus ursinus | reverse complement strand
CACACACACACACACACACACACACACACACACACACACACACACACGAGTCTGAAATACCTCTGCTTTCCTCCCTTCCCCAGTCCCTGCCTCTATGTAGACCTCACCTGAGACCTGCCTTTTCTTCTAGGCACATTGAAGGAAAAGAAGTAGGGAACGGGCTTGGAAAGGGACACTATCCAGAGGCCAGATTGTTTCCCTCCCAGATCTAAAGACAGGAAAGGAATGCAGGTGTGCAGATGGTGACACTCTGACAGATGATGTGACCACCTGCCCTGCAAGCTGGATATTCTCATTCTTGAATGCTGAGTTTCAGAGAAGTGAAATGCTTAACTCAGCAGGCATATAGCAGATTCTAACCCAGTTATCTGGCTACGAGACCCATGCTCTGCCTGCTCTACTCCATGGTTGCCCTCTACACCTCGACAAGCTCCAAATGATTCTTGAGGACTCAGGTTAAGTTTCCTTCTTACTTAAGTGATCCTTTGGCCTCTTTCCTCAGAGCCTTGTCTCTATCTCCATCACAATATTTATTACATTGATGCCAATTATTTGCTTCTCTGTTACCTGGACCACTCATATATGAAATGCTTCAGGACAGAGTAAGCATCCTATTCATCTTGGTATCTCCTGAGATTTTTCATAGAATGCCTTATAAAGAGAGGTTCAACACATGTTGGTTGCACTGAATTAAGTCGAACACCAAAATATGGTAAATTAGAAAATCTATCTGATTCTAAAAGAATAACTGGCAAAGCAGTTGGGTTATCACAGGAAGAAAAGAGACACTAAATCCAAAAACTTACTTATGCTACCTCAGATTGAGGGGACAGGTCAAGAGAAACAAGTTTTCAAGAGGAACCTGTAAGAGATACAGGGACGAGAGCACCCAGTGCGCTGATTTGGGATTGTAAAGTTGAGAGATGAGGCAGAAAACATGTATTGGTCAAGCTGACGAGGCAACAGCTAAATTCCTCAGGAGAAAGATAGAGAAGATATAACATCTATCAGCTGGGGTTCTACTATTTTATCGCAATAACTGGCCATCTAAAAGGCCTATAATCTTGCACTCAGACATTCCTTAGACAGACATAGAATTTTTCTCAGCCAATATTTTTCTTCAGCTTTATATAATTGTACAATACGTATAACTGACATGTAATATTGTAAGATATTTAAAGTGTACATCATGGTGATTTAATATATGTATACATTGTGAACAGATTTCCCATCCTTTACTTATGTAACACATCCAATCACCTTACTTATTTTAGTTTGTTATTGAGCACATTTAAGTTCTACTCTCTTAGCAAATTTCAATTATGCAATATAGTGTCATCAACTATAGTCACCATGGTTTACGTTAGCACCTCAGACTTTATTTTAGACCTGAAAGTTTGTACCCTAATACCAACCTCTCCCCTATTTCCCACCACCCCCAGGTAACCACTCTGTCGCTCTGTTTTTATGAGTTTGACTTTTCTTTTTTTGGATTCCTCATATAAGTGATACCATATAGTATTTGTCTTTCTCTGTCTGGCTTATTTCACTTAGCATTATGCCCTCAAGGTCCATCCATGTGGTTGCAGATGGCAGGAGTTCCTTCTTAAGGCTGAAAAATAGTCCACTGTACTTGCACTCAGACTTTCTCTCTCTCTGTATGTATATATATAACATATACATCTTCTTTATCCATCTTGATGGACACTTAGTTCATTTCCAGATCTTGGCTATTGTGAATGATTTTAGCCAGTATTTTTTTTATTTTTCTTAATATCTATATTTATTTTATTTATTTCAGCTTCAGCTGAGAGGTGTAGAGCAAAGTCCCCACCCTTTTCACACTTAACTGAAGTTTGAGCAGATCTTCAAATAAAGCTCTTTTTGAATTGAATCAACTGTAGATAAAAAACATAACCTTCGCTATGTCACTATGGTGACATCACTTCTCTTATAGCTTTTGTTTGGATTCCTACCACTTTGAAATATTTTTCAAAAACTTTTTTCAGGGATGCCTGGGTGGCTCAGTCGGTTAAGCATCTGCCTTCGGTTCAGGTCATGATCCCGGGGTCCTGGGATGGAGTCCCACAACGGGCTTGTTGCTCAGCGAGGAGCCTGCTTCTCCCTCTGCCTTCTGCTCCCCCTGCTTACTCTCTCGTGCGCACTCTCACTCCCTGACAAATAAATAAATAAAATCTTTAAAAAAATTTTTTTCAACACATGGTGATGAAATTATTGAAATTATATAATTCTATATAATTCTGCCTGAGGTTTTTTTCTTTTAATTTGGAAGAAAATGTCATTGATTTTATCTGAACTGCTTTTGTGTATAGTATGTTTATATTTATGTTAGTTTTCTCACATAGAAGATTGAAAACCCAATTTTATAGATCTGAAAATAAAATGTACTTAGAAGGTAATTTATTAGAATGGGGGGGAAATGTGCTACTCTGGTTAACTCAATGTTTTAATTAACTGAACTACCCCTAGTCACCATAAGTTGGAGACTGATTCTCAAAAACTTGGTGCAATACTCTCACAAGACTTAGTAAGATTTTATGTTTTAATTTTATTGGGTGTCAAGTTTTTAGAAAATCATCATTACAGACATTACAAATCATCATTACAAATGCTCATTATACAGCTTTATCAAGAGAGAAGTTGTAAAATTCTAGCCATTGTCCACGGACAGAAGGCGCACAGATAATTTTAAGGGCCCAAGGGCCAGGGCTGATGAAAGAGACCTACCTGGATCCTTGGCAAAGCCGTGAACAGAAAGTTTCTTTCAAGGGCCTCCCGCCCACCCTCATCAATGTACCCATTCTTTTCTTCTTCCCTCCTCCCATTTCCTGCCCCCTTTCCATCCTCCAAATTCCTCTAACCTGCTTTTTGGTAGAGCTAATAATCACTGCTGAAGTAATAACTAAGATATTAGTTAATAAGAGATGCAGAGGAGATTACCACGGTCCCAGGAATATTCGTACTCCTGCGGAAGCTGCGTAAATAGTCACCCTCCAGACTAAACGAAGAAATGATTGATCCTTAATATAAAAAGCACTTACTGGTCTTAACCCCGGCTTTGTAGTTCAATCTCCAGGCATGTCCTGGCACAAACCTAGAGCCAGCTTTCATTCCAGTCCTTGACTCGCCACGCCACATGCTCTTCCTTCCACCTGGTAAAACCTCCTTTGCCCCCAGCCCCCAACCCATACCACCCATACCTTCTTCTCCTTGGTGACTTGCCCTTGGAAGTCAGGCTCAAGCAAACATGGCAGGGAGAGGCTTTCCCAAGCCTCCCATTCTGCTTTAGATGCCCCTCCTCCATGTGCCCCCAGTGCTCTGTGCACATTAGAACGCTTATTATTTCATACAATAATTATTGGTTCCTTTCTGTTTTCCCCACTAGCTAAACTGTAACTTCCTACAGCCTTATCATTCTTCATATTTTCAACATCTAGCAAATTGCCCGGTACTCACAGCTCATTAAGGTTCAACAAATGAAACATTGCATTGAAATGAAGGAGGTTTGAGAAATCACTGCTTCATGGGGGATGGAATAAATAAATGCTGCAAATACTAATGGAAAATGTTGTCAACCCCCACTGTAGAATATAGGACTTAATATGCACAGAGCCCAGCGCACTATAAAGCTTTCTGGGTTTTTGTTTTAAAAAAAAAAACATCCTTGATACTACCTTATTAACTTTTCATTTGTTCCCTTCCCACTAAAGTACAGCACAAAGCAATCCCGTTATTTCGGCTTCCCAATTGTCTAAGTTCCAGATAAATAGGCTTACCGGGTTTGTGTGTGCTTTTATGCACTTTAATCAATATATTCCCCAGTTTGAACAAGACAATAAATTAATTCCTGTCTTTTTTAAACTAGTTTCCACTTACTCAAAGATGTCACTACACAACTTGGAAGCAGACTTGAATAGTGAAAAAAGAATCTCTTTGGCCCAGAAGTTAGTTAAACCTGCAAGTTTTAGTCCTGGCTTGGGCTCTGGCTGACTCGTGGCCTTGGAAAGTTACATAACATTTATGGGCCTCAGTTTCTTCATCTATAAAACATGGGAGTTGGACCAGGTGATTTTTAAGCACCCTGTCAGTTTTAAAATTCTATTATTTTATAAATCTTTAATTCCAACATAGAGCAGGTAGACCCTGGAAAGTACTAGAAATGACGATACTGTACTGTCACACAAAGAAGATAATCTCCATCACATGCAATTCAATTTAAAATTCACAGCAAAGTCAAATTTGCACGCACCATGTCTGAGTGGCTAAGAGTAATAAAACGCGCACATGGAAGGAGCAGGAAGCAGAGGGGAGGGGACCCACACACTCTGTGAAACAGTACACAGCCTAAATGTATTTTCTCACACTGATGTATTTTAAATTTGTGACTATGAATATACCACAGTGAACAGCTTGAAGTTCTTTGGAACAAACATCCTCTCTTCTAAGGTCACTCCTGAAGGAACTGCAATAATAACATTTGGCATATGTAGATATAGTGCTTTGCAGACTGGAGCATGGAGAATTATGCTCTGCATGTTCCAGAAAAGATGATCCATGATTCAGATGAAAAAAAATGTCAGGTACATTTTTGACAGTGGCAGCAAACCCAAACAGTATAACCATGCAATCAATATGGACGCCCTCATTAAAATCCCCAAGTAGCTGTGAGTTTGATTTTCAGCAGGGTCTGGACAGGAATAATGGATATGGTGGCCTGAAGGAACATTAGAGGTTTTAATAAAAGGAACTTAAAATTACCAGTGTTGGCCCTGGTTCCAAGGAAGCCCTGGCTCTGCGTCTGTAACAACACAGGATGAACCTAATTCCTTGCCTCTCGGATTCTTGCTATTCAGTTGAAAATGACATTTTATATACAGCCTGATAATTTCTCCTCAAAAATAAACTCATAAAGATTGCTTTAAAATTCCTGATCAATGTTTTCAGTTCACACAGATACTGAACCAAATTTCCTAAAGCCTGAAAAGCTAATTATGCATTCAATTAGAGTTTCTTAATAAAGATTAAAACTCTGAAGTCTATTACAAGCCCATATTTAATTCAACTGCCATTTTATCCATGCCATGGAAGTGTAAGTGGTAACAATGAATATAAATTATAATACATGCCATAGAAAGAATGCTATTTGTCCAAGTACGTTACTATAAAGAATTAAATTTTGCTATCAGTTCCATGATCTAGTTAAAATTGGTATTCTTTATTTGGTCTTTCAATGTAGTCCAATTTCCTACTTTGAAAAACAAATTCTAGGGAATAAAGAAAAGAGATTAATTTATCATTAAGACTCTGCTTAATTGAAGTCAATTCCGAACAAACTTGAATTCAATTTCTGCTCATTAAATTGAATGTGCTCTGCGTTCCTCTCTGCATTGCTTTGAGCAAGCAGCTGAGAACAAGGGACTAACATCAAAATTATTAAATTGAGGAGATTTTATTTGGTCTTCACATGCCAGAGCCGCTTTGATGAGGAGCTGTTTTGGCACTGAAAGGAAAGAAGAGCAGCTGGAGGAAAAATCAAATGAAACTAAGCCTTGGAAAATTGAAGAAAACGCAAGCTTAATAATATTTAATAATTAAATTTCCACAAACAATAGCGGCAAATGAAGTAATCTGCAAAGTCTGTGAACTCATTTGCATAATTGATGCCGGTCCCCTGTAAATGAATAATGAAGATAATAAAAGATGTTGCTAAAAATGGGCACAATAACAGCAAATTTCATCAAGCCGCGCTCTCTGATTAATCTGCTCTTGCAAATCAGCAGCGAGAGGGGAGCGCGTGATTAACCGCGCCGAGGACGGCAGCAGGCGGCGGCGCTGCCCTTTCTCTGCGTGTCTCTGGGCGCGTCCCGCCCGTTCCCCGCGCCGCCCGCGCTCCTCTCGCCGCAGCTGCCGCTGGGGCTGCCGCGGGCGCCGCTCAGCCGCAGCGCGCCTCCGCCCGGCCCGCCCGCGCCCCGCAGCCGCGTGAGCTCCCCGAACCCCCTCGCCGCTGCCTTTTGTCGCGGCCGCCCAGCCCCCGGGCGCGGCCCCCCTCCCCCAGGCCCCCGATCTCCAGCCCGGGGGGGCTTCCCGCCGGCCCACCACCTAGACGCGGAATAAATGAGAAACCATTAGCTAGCCGCGCGGGGAAACGCGTGGGTGACTCCCGTGCCGCTCGGCCCGCGTGCCCCGGCGCCGCGTTAGGGATGCTGGGCAGGTGGGAATGTCTCTTTGGGAACGCAGGTGAGAGGGGCCGGGGCCGCCCACGAGGGCAGCCGCTCTCGGAGAACCCCGGAATGGCGCTGTAAACGTGTAGGCACTCCTCCTCCGCTCCCCTCATCACCACGCACAAAAAGAAAGGGCCTTGAAAGGGATGAGTTTATTATGCACTTTTAAATGACTATTCAGAAACGATCAGGAGGCACAATAAAAAAATGCTTCCCACCCTGCCAATTCCCTTCCCTTAAAGAAAGGCGGGGTGGGGGTGAGGGGGCGGGGAAGGAAGGAAGGAAGAAAGCAACCCACAAAGGTAGGCTGGGCGTTGCAGAGTTTTGGGGGGGGGGCGGGAAGGGTTTAATCAAAATAACATTTTCCAGTTTGCGACTACGTTTGCGAGGGTATTCCTCTCGGGGCCAACCCAAGGGGCTAATAAAACCCCTGAGAGCAGTTATGGCCAAATACATTTTGTGCGGGAGTTTGTGAAAACAACTTTTGCCGAGTGCAAACCTTCGAAGATGAAAATACTCCGAAAATCACACAATCCTCTTCGAACCCGAGGCGCCGCACTTTTCCACCTCTCTAGGACAGAGTTGTCTCAGGAAAATAAAACTGTTGATAAACCATGGTTCCAGACTGTTACTCACTTTACAACCCTCGGTTTGCAATCGATCATAGCTTGGGCCTAACAGGACTGACTGGGGCTTTTCATTTGTTTAGAGTGTGTGCGGTGTTTTATCCCTCAAATGTACCATGTCAGCTATGTAAAATAATGTATTATTTCTGTTCGCATCCTGGATCCACCTCCACAGTGGTTTTTGTTTAAAATAAAGGCCTCGGTTATTTTCCATTATTACAGAATGGAAACTTCAATCCTAGACATCTGAGAAATACATCTTTAAAATCCAGTACCGAGTTGGGAAAAACCGAGCAGAGCTCTTGTTTACTTCACTCGCAGAGTGCAATTGACTTTATTTAACTTGACCAGTTTTAATCCAGTTTAATAAAGCATGAGCTTGCTTTTCCTTAAAAAAAAAAAAAATTCAATATGCCATCCCTAGTCCCAAACTCCATTTTTCTCAGTTGAGTCACGTCAGCAAATAAGCCCGTGACTCCCTTGTTTTTGTTAAGGAAAGGGCTCATACACTGCTGTTCATTTTTCCGGTGCAACAACTACACTGTAATTTTTTCCTGACTGCTCTCTGAAAGTACAAAGAAATCCTAGAATCATGGACTTTTGAGCCAGAGGAATCTTCCTCACTTCACATGGGGGAGAAAGGAAGGCTGAGGGAAGTGAAGCGGCTGCCGGTTCTCACACAGGCGGTACCGCCAGCCCCGGGGCTCCCTGCTCCCAGACCAGAGGTCCCTCCCCACCTCCAGGCTCACGTGGAGGCCAAAGGAAGGAAACCGGAAAGGGACTCGAGAGCAGTATTTCAGGAAGCACGGGGAGGAAGCACGGGGAGACCAAGGGAATGCAGGAACAGAATTAATGGAATGCGGGAACGGTTAGGAATGATAAATCCAGGTGATAAAATGAGTTTCAAAGAATCAGGAGCCAGATGGTAGTAGAGGAACCGTGGGAAGGGCAGAGACCATGTAAAAAAAATAATCTGGCAAAATAAGGACTGTGGAGAGAAAGTAAGCTGTTTTTAAGATGTCTCAAACGTGGAGTCGAAGTTAGGTCAAGAGAAGAAAGGAAGAGTCCACGGAAATGTTTGTGGACAGGCAGAAGGAGAGTGTAAGTGCCTTGGTGTCCAAAAGATTCTTTCTGCGCCGTGTTTCTCAGGAAAAAAGGGTGACAAACTGCCTCATGAGAATGAACTAGTGGAGAATCTGAAAGACGCAAGGAATGGCCGCAGTCAAGGTGAACTGTAGGCAGTTGGGAGAGTTTCATCCCAGGAGCACGATGAGAATGTCAGAGCCTGACCCACAGCAAGGGTGCTTCATCTGCTCAGAGGCAGAGTGGACTAAAACCATCAGCCCTGGGATGAAAAGCATGCTGCCCAGCGTCACCCAGGAGACCGCTGCCAGGCAGAGAGAAGGTAGGCTTCCTGATCCGCATCTGTGCATGCCGATGGAGCACACCACTCTCCGGGCTGGGATCTGGAATTGCGCACTCCGGAAGGGCCCTGAAGAGATGCCCTCAGAGGTCTCCGTGGTTTCCTGTTCCAAATCACCCTAACGTATAAAATAAGGATGTGTTCTATGGCGTTCCTCAGCTTATTAACTCCCGTGTGAGGAATGAATGAGCCTCATTGTCACTTGAAAACATCCACATTTTGGAAATGCCTAAGCTACCTAAATGTGACAATAAAATTCACTTCAATTTGTCAGTCTTGAAAGTTAATTGAACAGTTATGCTTTAGTCTAATTATTCCTGGCTAACATGAAGCAATGAAAAATTAGGTAGGGTTTGTAGCCAACTTCAACTCCTCAGCTTTTTTTTCCCCTCAGACTTTTTCTTTTTCTTTCTTTCTTTTCCTTTCTTTTCTTTCTTTCTTTCTTTCTTTCTTTCTTTCTTTCTTTCTTTCTTTCCTTTCTTTCTCTTTCTTCCTTTTTTTAAAAATGACTGACGAGTTTGTACAAGAGCCTAACACTTTAAGCAGATGAACTTGGCAGCAGTGTTTCTGAAACTCTGGGTTCTGGGATACTTTATGGCTCTTCATCACCTTTGAGAGCTGTCCTTATGAGGCCAGGAATCTAGCTGAGTTCCATGTGGGTAGAAAATGTAATGCCCTGGTTGCCTGGATACTCTAGTTAACCGAGGGTGACCATATACATTAGAAACCAGGGTCTGATTTGTAGAAACTTTGAAGGTTATTAAAGGAGATGCCACCTCTCCTTCTATGCAGCAATAGACAGAAATTGTTGGTAATCTGGCAAATGAAAAAATTCGTACCGTGTGATGTTTACTGCCTGTTTATATCCTGAAATTTGCACACAATCTAGAGCTATTATTTCCTCCAAATTATTTATCTCTAATGAGTAATGATGTCTTTTGTTGTGAGCCCAGGGTCCAGATAGCAAGTTTTCCCTAGTCATGATTATCTACAACTATTAAATGTTTTCCCATTCAATTAAACTTTTCTTAACAGAAACAGAAAGTTTTATTAAAATAGTCAGAAATTATTTAAAAATTAGCATATAAACCAAAGAAGGCAGTGTTTAAGTAGGATACCCGTAAGCCATGGAAAGCATAATTTATGGATATGCAGACAATTTAAACAATTAGGAATTTTTCCCCACTGGTTATTCTTTCTGATGATAGTTTTGCTGTCTATGCTCCTCCTGAGCTAAAAAGCACACGTTATTTATCATTCCTGGTTTGCGAAGGATTTCCAAGGATTTATTTACAACCCCCTCAAAGTAAGTGTCAAAACCCCTGCATCTGCCTTATTTCTATTTACTCTACCCTCCTCTCTAGCTGGAAAGCCAAAAGGAAAGGGAATTAAAGGAAAAGCCTGCAATTCTAGTACCATAACTCCTGCTCTTTTCCTTTGTCACCATATTGGATTTAATCAGCATGTGCTGAGCACCCGGCATGTGACAGACAACCGGAAACTGAGGTGAATAAATATGAGCCTGGTCCTTCAGGAGCTTACAAACACCTGAGGAATACCTACCTGGACACAGATAAGGTTTACATAATGCAGAAAGTGCAAAAGCCCTGAGTCCAGCCCCAAAACTCTGGGATGTTTTCATAAGATGAAAAAAAAAATGGGGGAAATCATATGCTGGCTTAATTCATGATTCCCTTGTTAACTTTGTGATGGTCTTTTTCCAACCATAGACATCATTTTGTAATTCCCCATCTCCAACAAGTATTAAAAAGGTTCACTTACTTATAGTTCTAGTAGGCTATTGACAATCATAGCTCTAACTCTAAATTATCCCATAGAAAGCACCTTTTCAAAAAGCTTATGTTTTTAAAAAAACATGCCAAACATACCTTGTTCGGTGTTGACCTGTATGATATTGATTTCTAAGATCTATTTTAAATATGTGTACGTGTACATATTTCATTCTGGATATTAAACTTCAACCTTTATGGTGACTTGAGTTGCCATAAAGACAGTAGTTTAAGAAACCAAATATAAAAATTACCAGGCAATTAGGAATTGGTGCAAGTTCTTGAACTTTATGAATAGCATTATAAGCATTATTGTAGCCTGAGAGGATTGACCAACAAAAGTCTGACTACTAGCTGGAAGAAACCGTGGCTGGAGTATATCATAACTTCGGGAAATGTGAAGAAAACCTAAAAGTGCCTGCCAAAGTCAAGTAGTAAGAGCCTGTATTCTCAGAGACTATACTCTAACCAACGTGTTGTATCACACTCCATTGTTCACCTGTTTGTACTACTACTCAACTGGCTTAACCAAATAGGAATTTTTCATTTGGGGGGAGGTGGGCCAGGGCTACTTCAATGGCCCTGAATTTCATCAGAGACTCAATTTCCTCTGTCTTTCCTATCATCCTTAGTATATTATTTTTTCTCCTAATGGTCACAAGATGGTCCTTTACCTCCAGCCATGTGTCTGCATGCCAAGCAAGAAGAAGGAAGGACAAAAGGTATGTACCAGCTGAGTTTGTCCCTTTTAATAGGAAAACAATAGCTTGCCAAGAGCTTCCTCCCCACCCCCAACCCATAGTTTGCTCACATATCATTGGCTAAAACTAGTCACATGAACTTAGCTGTAAAAGAATCCGGGGAGGTGAGAAATTTTAACTGATCCAAGTTATAATCCAATTACACTGGATATTAAACTTCAACCTCAGCCAACTAAAATTATCCAATTTTAACAATACAAGTTATCTTGGTAAGGAAAAAAGAAGAAACAGATATTGCAGAGAACCCCTGCTGATTCAGTTTAGTGTTTCTAATTTTAGAAGGTGTCTCCCCCACACCCTAATGCATGCAAGGTCCCTGTATTTATATACAATGTAGCACTGTCATAAAATAAACATATCAAATAATTTTCATATCTCTTTTCCTCAGTACATTTTTCTTGGGTAAAGAGGAAGCATTTTTGTAAATGTGTCAAGAGGCCTGACCATTTTTAAAGATACCCAATATTACTATAACTATAAAGATATATACTCCATTCTGAATCTTAATCTTACATGTTGCTATATTTTTAAAAGCTTTGTGTCCTTACTGCTGGAAGTTTATTTGCTGGTTTATAATAAATGCATGGATAACATTAAGTAATGCTTTAATACACAAGACAGGTATGAGGGTTTCTGAGCAACCCCAGGAATTGTGATCTGGGTCAGTGATAGAAGAGGAAGAGACAGGATGATATATTTTCATCATCATATATCCCTCTCATTAAAAAGCATTTGTTAAACACCCGCATGCATGTACCATAGTTGTCAAAATAAAACAGAGATGTTTTACTCTAATCAACTCTTGATTTTATTAATCCTATTACCTATTTTCTGGAAACCCTTTTTCCACTCAGCAGTATGTCAACAAGAACAGGGGGAATAAACGATAAACCTCAAACCAGTCAACCTAATTTTGTTATTAGCCATAGTTAAAGGTTTGCTGGGGGAGAAGATTGAAGCCAACTGTAAAATGAAATTCACGTTTGTCTGTGGATTTCAATTATCCATGCTATTCCTTGTCCCTATTTCCAGGGATAATCAAGAGTTGGATGAATCAAAACCTATTGTTTTGGAGCAAGGTTTGGTTGTTGTCAGAAATCATACTTAACATCAAAAGGCATTTATTCCAACCTACTTTTTCAGAAGACATTGTAATTGCTGGTAGCAGCGGGGACATTTGGAACAAGTAATGTTATGGCAGCCCTCCTGCCTCATGCACATTTTCTTAGAAAAAGCAAGTGCTGAGTACATAAGTGTATAACCTTCAACACGATGGGAGGAAAGAGTACAAGTATTTTTTCCCTCAATAATTAGATTCAGATTCTTAGGAGTCTGGCTGAAGGCATCAGCAGACACGTATCATCTCATCCGGTTATCCCAAAAGAGAAGTTTGAATGTTCAATTTACACAAAATGTGTTGACTTAGGTTTTGCAAATGAAAGACTTTTTTCAAAGGTCTCAGGCTTTGTCCCACATCAGAACCTGCCTCAGTCTTCCTTTGACTGCCGTGAAAAGAAACATCTCTGCCAATTTCTCTGTGACCTTAGGAAAATCACTCACTTAAGCTTTCTGGGCTTCGCTTCCCTCATCTTTAAAATGGGGGCAACAGTATCTCCGCTGTGACACGGTTGTTATAGGGAAGGGGAAAAAAAAGGTGACTCTGGATGTATAGTCACTGCAAAATGTAATGTGTTACGTTAATATAAGGTATTATTGTTTCGTTAATCCAAATATCCTACTGAGGAATCTTTTTAAATGTACACAAAGCTTTATAAAAATGCAGCCAAGCAATACATACTATTTGTAACAATTTCTGTATGTCAGCAAATGGAGATCTATGTCATAATAAGTTAACTTTGAATACGGTATTTAAACCATATTCAATTTCATAAGTGGATTCTCCTGTATTGACATTTGCTCTACAGATTCTTACCAGTTCATAAGTAGCATTTTTTGTTCTTTTTTGCTAATTATATAAGTTTCAGGTGTACAGCTTTTTAATTCCACATCTGTATACACTGCAAACTGATCACCACCCCAAGTCTAGTTACCACCACCATACAGTTAACTCCCTTCATCCATTTTGCCCACCTCTGATCCCCTTCCTTTCTGGTAAACACTGGTCTGTTGTCCATATCTTTGAGTTTGTTTTTGTTTTCTTTTGTTCATTCATTTGTTTTCTTAGGCTTTTTTTTTTTTTTTTTTTTTTTTTTAGATTTCACCTATGAGTGAAGTCAACTGGTATTTGTCTCTCTATCTGGCTTATTTTGTTCAGCATAATACCCTCAAGGTCCATCCAGGTTGTCACAGATGGCAAGATTTCATCCATTTTATGGCTGGGTAATATTCCATCGTGTGTGTGTCTATATAGATAGATAGATATAGACACACACAGTATATATTGATGTGTGATATACAATCATGTATACATTGTGTGTATATATATATATATACACACACACACACAGTGGAAATATATATATATACAAACAATGGAATATACAGGAAAATATAGATATATATATATATAGAGAGAGAGAGATATCACATCTTTATCCATTCATCTATTGATGAACACTTGGGTTGCTTCCATATCTTGGCTTTGTAAATAATGCTGCAATGAACATAGGGGTGCATATATCTTTTCAAATCAGTGTTTTCATATTCTTCAGATAAATACCTAGAAGTCAAATAGCTGGGTCATATGGTATTTCTACTCTTAATTTTTTTGAGGAATCTCCATCCTGTTTTCCATAGCAGCTGCATCAATTACAATCCCACCAACAGTGCTCACAGGTTCCCTTTTCTGCACATCCTCTCCAATACTTGCTATTTCCTGTCTTTCTGATAATAGTCATTCCAGCAGATATGAAGTATACTCATTGTGGCTTTGATTTGCATTTTCCTAATAAATAGTGATGTTAAGAATCTTCATCCAGGGCGCCTGGGTGGCTCAGATGGTTAAGCGTCTGCCTTCGGCTCAGGTCATGATCCCAGGGTCCTGGGATTGAGTCCCGCATCGGGCTCCCTGCTCCTTGGGAGCCTGCTTCTCCCTCTGCTTCTCTCTCTCTCTCTCCCTCTGTCTCTCATGAATAAATAAATAAAATCTTTAAAAAAAAAAAGAATCTTCATCCAACGTTGAAGTCATTGCACATTTGAGTGACTGAGCTTTGAATAATTTTGTTGAAGTATCACACGGTCTCAAAGACCAGCCAACATTAGCTAGCTAATTGGGAATTCTCTGGTTTTTGAAGTGAGTGCCAAGGTAGAATATAATATGCTTCTGCTTCAGAAACCCTGTTTAGGGTAATCCTACTTTGGAAATACTCACCCACTATTTTCCAAGTTTGCTGAAATAAATAGTCCTTAGCCTTCAGAAACAACAGATAGGCAAGTAGATATGGTCATCATTTACTTCTTTAGTATAGAGTATTATTAATACTTATGAAATGTATCAGGAGAAACCTTTGCCTTTTTATTTTCCCTTTTAAGGAATGCATTAACTAAAATTAAGAAGACATTGCTGAAATGGATGCGTGTTAGTCTTCACAAACTGCTACCACAGAAAATCTGGTTATTGTTTTCCCCTTTGTAACCTAATTTTCAGCTTTCCCAACTCAAGGGACACCCAACAATGAAAATACCATGTAATTCTCACCTAATATATTGCATTAAATCATCCAGGGTCATTCAACTCTTTGGGTGTTGATATCACTATAAATCTTCTTTTGGGAACCCAATTTTTATATGAAGTACATATATATAAATTCCATAAACATTTGATGGAAGAGTTTTTTATTATTATTTCTTTCTAAACTTCTGCTCAGTTCTTCTGGTGATTTGTAAAGATAGGTTCATGCTAAATAACATCAGGTATTGTACTATACTATTTATAATGCATGCTTCCAAATATTTTGGGTAATTTCTAAAATGGGTCTGAGCAGAGGATCTTAGAGAGGAAAAAGTATCCTCTTTAGTATCCCTCCTCGGCTAATTTAGCCAACTACATTCCAGAACTCTCCCAATCAGTATATTAAGCAGATGTGGTCTTTGTCCACCTAGTATGTTGCTTTAGACCTTTCAACACTCTGCAGTCTTTTTATCACTCAGCTGCCAAGTTCCCTAGGGTAATCATAGACAGCTTGTCAATTTAATTGCAAAGAAACAGGCTTTCTTGTGACCATTCCAATTTTAGCTGCTACTTTAAATTGTACATGATAGTTCTTCCATGCTGTCTGCCCTTTAAACAGTGTGGATCTCTGCAAGCCTCTTAATGGTGATGGAAAGAAGAGGCAGGGATGAAAATTTGGCTTGCTCATGGAGCCTACAACATGCATTTTATTAAGTTGCTGCTTTCAGAAAGGAAGCTCTCCTTGAGCCCTGTATGTCACCATTACACTGCCAACACTAAATTATTTTTTTTTCTTTTCAGTGTTCCACTTTCATGCATATTTTCCTCCTTTCTGGGTGATAGAGGATTCATAGGCCATCTGGATTCTGAAACATCTGGACACTGAATTTCTGCAGAGGAGAATCAGAGGAAAGAGACGATCGGTGGTACTGGGTGTCTCCGGAGAGATTTAAATCAACGATGATATTTTGGTTGTCTCCCTTTTGGAACATTAACACAAAAAGTGAAAGGAAAAAAACAACACATCACAGGAACCCAGTGTTCTAAGAATACCAAGACTATATAAGAAGGTAGGACTTTAGATATGAATTTAAGTCAGTAAGTGGATCCATCTCTATATTTGATATAATTTCTAGAATTTACCCTTTTTTTCAATTGTTATGCATTTTGGGGGTTAATTTAGTTAGATATACTTTTAACACTGCTAGGTTTAGATGGGTGCATCCTTTGAACCTACTTTACCTTAAACCATGTATAATTCAATTCAATAAATCTTATTTATTAAGATTTATATGCAAAGTCACAAAACTATCATATTAAAAGTGCTGATATGGTCAGCTTAATAGAAAGACTAGACATGAGCACCACTGGGGTAAATCAAGAAGAGTTACATTTCTAAGATACACAGAAGAAAATTAGTACAAAGAGATAAACAATGTTTCCCAAGACCGTTGGAGCTGTAAGTTTCTGGAGCCAAAAATCAAGAAGCAAGATGATAACATAGGAGTGAGAGAGGATCTCCGACCTTTAGAAGGTTCAAATGCCCTCCCACACGCTCAGCTTTAGGTACATGTGTGTATTCTGCAGCAAAGAGAGAGGCTGCTCTGGAAATGTGCAGGGGACACCTCTTCTAGGCCACCAATCTTGGTGTTATACCATCCAGAATATTACTATGCGGTTCCATAATGTTTAGCCAGCTGCGAGCATAGTGCTTATTTATCACCCTCAGCCTGTCCCCACTAAGACAGCCGGGTCCACTGCCTTCCCTGAACTTGAGCTTCAGAACCAGAACCAGCAACTGGTTAGACGGCTCCGCGAATCTCAGGAACAAGCCCTTAGACCAGTATTAAAGCTTCTCTTTTGTGCAAAGCCACTAGGTTTAGCTGTCAGGCAAGTATGAGGAGATGTTTAGATCCTGTGATTTATTTCCCACACTATTACAAATTTCTTTTCTTTTACTATATTTTCTCTGGTAAATATTTGGGCTCTTAATTAATAGATTTTCTTTCCTGAAAAAATTGAAATTTCTACGAAGTACTCTTTAAAAGACATGAGTTTGAAGCAACTAATCCTATGCACCTTCAGGCAGATTTCCTGAACTGTGTGATGCTCTACCACATTAAAAAAAAAAAAAAAAAAAGTTAAAACTGTCAGGTTTAAGTTGATTTCTAGGAACCCAAAACAGTTCAAAAGAAAAAGAATCCAACAGTAAAATTTTAGTAACAATTTTTTTTAATTAGGCCTAGCTACATTTAAATACAATAACTCCCTGAAATAAGGGACTACAGACACATTCTCTGGTTTCTGCCAGTCCGTTGTGTCCTTAATTTCCTCTAACTGCATCTTCGGTGAGCCCCACAATGAAGTACAATATTAGATCTTCACTTGTATGATATCAACCTTGTATGAAGAGAATGAATAAAAAATGAAGTTCTTAGCTGTGATCTATTTCAGATTAGCCATTTTCATTTATAAAACTGTTTATTTTACTTTGTCAGCTTGAAGGTCAATCCAACTTCAAATTGCATATTGCAGAATTTCAACAAAGATATGAGGCCCATCTCTGCCTCCTTTAAGACTAAAGGTGAAAAGCTGAGTCTTCACACGGGTATTAGTCAGAGCTTTATTTGAAATGGACCAGATCACATTGATATAAGACTTGCAAAGACACTCTTCTTTGAAGTCAAAACATCAGAGCCTGGACAAGGTGGTGATGGCACCAGGATTAACATGTATTAATTGTGGACATCAACCCAGAGCAAGCTATAAGAACAAGTTCAAGGGAACACTTGTCATACCCCTAGGGAAGAAGAAACAACAAAAATCATAACAGCTATCATTTATTAAGCACTCCTATATATCAGGGACTGTTCTGTGCCTTATCTCACATATCCACAATAACTCTTTGAGGTAGGTACTGTTGTTAGCACATTTTACAGATGAAGAAGCTGAGGGACATGGAGGTTAAGAATCTTGGCCAAGATCACACGAGCAAGTACATCAAGGAACAAGGATACAACCCAAGCAGAAAGACACCTATTCCCATATTCTGAGTGACAGTGTTGCATGTATATGCAGTGTGAAGAACACTATGAAGGACACAACTCAATATGCTCAGATATTGACATCCATTAAAGCAAACCAGCTGCTCCTATATGGGGCACATCATCGCACTTTACTATAATTATATATTTCACCCTGTCCCACTTGTTTGTAAGCTTCACTTAGAGACCATATCTGTTTTGTTCACACTGTAATGTCAGAGGCCAGCATATTACCTTGTCATAGTGTAGCCATTTGATTCATATCTATTGACCAAATATTAATAAGTGGACCTAGTGAATATTTTTTGAAATGTGATTTCCTGTGGGACACTGTCCATTCCTTAAAGAGGTTTTAAATAAGGCCACATTGTCTAGTGAAAAGAACATGGGATTCAGACATAAATAATAGGCTCTACTCCAAACATCGCAATACCCCAGTGCTGTGGTCTTGGACAAACCACTAAACCTCTGGAATCTCGATTTCATCACCTGGCCAGCAAATACAATAAAGATACATTTCTTAAGCAAGTTTTGGGTGTCATACAAACTGTCATTATGACAACTACAGGTTCTTCTGTTAGATGATGAGATGTATCTAAAAAGGCAGACACAAATAAGGAAGCCAAATATTTTTTGTGGATTCTGGGAACAGGAACACAGAACAGAAAGTCATAAATACTAAATGCCCATTTCACTGAGAAGACCCTATATCCTCAGACTTGACCTGAAATAGGCCTGGCTGCTCTTCTTGTAACATATCCCATCTTGGTACTTGTACTGAAGGAAAGGGCAGAAATTAAAACATTTCTGAAGTGATTCAGGTCATCAAACTTCTGCCTTGTAAGGTGGGCTGGCTACTAGAAAAAGTACCCCGAATTCTTTGTCCATAGCTTAACTCCCAAAGGCATCTTAGGGCTTTTACTCAAGTAGACCTTCTCAACATTCCAACCATTCTTCCTGAAGATACTGCCTCCTCTTAGGTTGGCTTTTTGGGGAAGGAGTCTTTTGTCTTCTGGAAGGAAAATAGTTTTGCTTTTTGGGTTACATATTTTCCTTTTCTGAAAGGACCAAGCTGAGAAACTACTGTGAGATAAAATCACAGATGCACTATTTCATATGGAGTGAACCCAGATTTATTTTTCTTTGATGAAAATTTTAGCAATGCCCACAAAATATATGGCTTTCCTAAATCAGTCAGTTACAAAGAGGAAGTATGCCTGTATTTGGCAAGTGGATTTAAAAATGGATCCTCAGTAAAAATGGATCCAAAGTAATAATTCCTTTATAAATGGAGTTAGTTATTAAAATAATTTTACCACTTCAACCTTTTCTTACACCAATTTTAGCCCCCGCTGAAAACCACAACTTTTAAAATGTTCTTTAAAACCAAATTCCACTGTAACAAAAACTATGAATAGTTCTGTTATTAAGTACAGTAACAGCTGACATACTTTTTATGATTATAAGCATTATTAGTATAAAAACAGATTGTAAAATTGCACACACATCTCAAAAAGTGACCTATCCAGGAGTTCTTAATTTGTGGTCCATACATAAAAGTAAGAAAATCTTTGAATTTGCATAAAAACAAAAATTTTACTTTTATCTCATCTCTGATTAAAATGTTACATTTCCTTCCATTATGGATGTTATGAATCACTCACAATGGTATTACTAGCACTGTGATTTTTGTCACCAATAAAAATCACAAACATTTTCAAATTACAGTTACTATAAATATTTCAAAATATCATTTTACCCAACACTACATCAAAATTATGGTAGTTATTAGACAAACTACTAGAGCATGTTAACTAATGTGTTAATAAAAATGAAACATATTTCTAAATCACAACGTTTAAATATTTTGCTAACTGCCTTTCCATATAATTGGCTTCCTTTGTAACCTTATGTAATTTACTTTATGCATTTAAACACTTTATTCTGAGAGGGAGTCTATAGGCTTTACCAAACTGCCAAGGGGTTCTTTGGCACCAAAAAAAAAACAACCCACTATGAAATCCTATTTTAAAACCCCGATTAAAAACTCTTATTTAAAAAACCCTAGATTAAATAATTTAGAGTATGTTATGGACTGAAATTGTGTCCTACCAAAATTCATATGCTGAAACCCTAACCCCCAATGTGACTGTATTTGGAGATAGGGCCTTTGTGGAAGTAATTAAGGTTAAATGAGGCCATAAGAGTAGAACCCTGGTCCAAGAGCATTAACATGCTTATGAGAAGAAATACCAGCGCTTACTCATTCTCCGTGCTATTGAGGACCAAGCAAGATGGCGGCCAACTGCAAACCAGAAAGAGAGCTCTTACCAGAATCTCCCCATGCTGACACCCTGATCTTGGACATCCAGCCTATAGAACTGCGAGAAAACAAATTTCCGTTGTTTGAGGCACCCAATCTGTAGTATTTTGTCATGGCAACCTGAGCTGACTGACACAGAGTAGTATTAGCTTTTATCCTTTTTGAAGGCTTCCTTACTACTTCCTTGGGTTGCAAACCTGGGTCCAATCGGGGAATTCACTGTACTCCTTCATCAAGATTCAAGCCCCGGAGCCACTTTTAAGGAGAAAGGCCTAGAAGTTATTGAAATAAATATCATAAAAAGGAGCCAACCTATTAGATAATAATAAATAACATTTTAAATACAGCTGTCATTTGTCTCAGAAGGAGGTGCCAATTGCCACCACTGCTCTCGGATTCTAATTCCATCAGCAACATTGTTTTCCTAAGTCCTCTGTGTTCCACCTCCCTTCTGAGATACTCAACAGCTCCTCCGCAGGCCCCTGCCTGCCCCACGGGAAACCCCACAATTCACCCAATTAGGCAGCTGGGTGTCCTGATTGCAGGTGGCTAATCGTGAAAGGCATTTTTGTGAAGGACCCGTATTCCTACATCAGCACTATAACCTACTTCAGAAAATACGCCATACCATTTCTGGTTAACCTTAAAACAATCACATTAAAATAAAGAGGACTGTCAGTAGAGCAATTTTATAAATAGCTAAAATTAAACAGAGCAAGACTGGCAGTGCTAATGCATAAGCAAAGAACTGACTTCCTGAATTTCATTGAGAATTCCTGATAGCAAACTGCAGTATGTTTATTATACATTAATTCAACACAGCATTCAAAATGAATTTATGCCCTGGCTGAAGGATGCGATATTGAAACTAAATATTATTTATTATCTTAATATTAGTAACCATACTAAAAAAAATTGTGTTAACAATTCAGAGTGTTTAAAAAGCTAAGGATACCATAGCTCTACTTACCAACTAACAGCTCTTGCCTTAATTTATGCAAGTGTAGCCTATAGCTAAAAGCTTTGTATATTTGTTTCCCCATGGTATCAGTGCTCAAAAATAGGACACTCTTTCAAGGGCACCTTATAAACACAGAACTATAATTTATTTGGCAAATTAAAGCTCATATAAAATGTGCACACAGAGGTACAGATTAACATATTTAATTTCAATATTACCTGCAAACCTATTTTTTCCCATGCACTGTTCTAATTAGTCATATAAAATCGAGTGTGTGTATTATAAGCAATTATTTTTGTGGAAATAGAAACTGGATCTGAATTAAATATACTGTAAAAAGATAACACTTTTATGGAAGTTAACATATCCATTTGTATCTAGAAAAATGTGTTCTTGTTAAATGGCATGAGAATGTTCAGCATTCAAAATCTGATTGTGGTAAAAGTTGAGTTTTTTTATGATTTAATAATACAGAATAATATGCAATCTTGGTAATATAGCAATATTTATATTTGGATGATATTTCCAAGTTTCCAAATCCCTAGTAACCATTAGATTCATTTTTTGCAATGGAATTGTTCCTATTATGAATATTCACTCCCCCTACAGTTGAATGTGCAAAGTGTTGGCGAACAGTTTATTAAGCAAACGGTTCTTTTCCTATTGAGCCTGTACTTAGTGTTATAGGTATCAGGCGTACACTGCATTAAGATGGCTGAAAATAGATGTTGATGAAGAATTATGCCTGCAAGTAAATGGAAGCTATAACTTAAGTGGCAGGAGTGTTAGGCTTTTTAAAAGTTGTCATAAACTGACATAAAGTCTTCACCACGTAAGGAGATTTTTGAAAAGAACAAAATTAAATTAAACTCAGTTGACCTAGCACAGGGCATGTGAATGGGGATGATCTAATGCCTCAGACTATAAGCTTCTCATTCTCAGGTCTTAGCTTCAATGTAAACTCCCCAGAGAAAACTTCCCTGAACCCCTGATCTCAGATGGCTCCCCTGCCCCAGCCTGATCCATTACTTCTCCCTCCCCACCTGGTGTGTTACTTTCATAGGAAAAGTCAAATTTGTTCATTTCCTTGTTTACTATTTGTTTTCCCTACTAGAGGAAACCCCATAAGGATAAGGACCAACTGGCCCATAGAAGGAGCTCGATTACCATTTTGAAGGAAGGGAGGAAGAGAGGAAGGGAGGAAGGAAAGAAGGAAGGAAGGAAAGAAGGAAGGAAGGAAGGAAGGAAAGAAGGAAGGAAGGAGCAAGCCAATGAGATTGTTCTTTAAGACATTTCTGTAAGATTGTTTGGTATTTGGTTGTCAGGTACCCTTACAGTTCTTAAAAGGTTTTCAAGATCTTCCCTTTGATTCAGGACTAGCTATCCATTATATTCACAAAACGCGGGGCTAGAAGAATTGTGTCCTTCCCCCCTTTGTGTACCTTCCCAAGCAGATGAGAATCTGCCTCCCAAATTGGCAAATTTAACTGTATATTGTGAAAGAACCCACAGAACTCCCTGAATGATACACTGTTGCTCTTGCAGCTCTCCCTCATGGCCCCCCGGTAACTCTTCCTACAAAATCCCAAAACTCCATCTTCTAACTCTCTGTGCTAACTACTAAGTCTCATCACTCCTGCCTCCCGGAATCGTTTCCTAGTTAGGGGCAGTTACAACTAATAAGTCCAAGTAGCAAAGCACCCTAAAACTCACCAGAGTTAACTTATTTTAAACATTGTCAACGTTTGGTCTGTCCAGCTCCTAAAAAGACTTTCAGAAAAGGCAAGCCCACAAAATTTATTATCATGTATTGTAATGTCAAAACATTCTTGTTCTCTTCAATCCTTAGTAGAGGCTCTTTTTGTCTTTTTGGGTTCTCAGGGTAGATGGAAAACAGCTGGTCACCACTCATTAAACATGACCTGTTCTAACATTACAACAAAGGATGAACCGGGCCAGCCACCCGGTCACTTCCAGATCATTCATTGTTTTACACACCCAGTGCCGTTCTGCTTTCCAAATTTAAAAAAGGTTTTTACAGCTCTCAATCTGGGGGTCACATCACCAGCCATACCATACCCACTTTCTATTATTCCTCTCTAGCTTTTGTGAGGTTTTCAGTTTTTTTTTTAATAAAATGACCGTAAAATTAAGTATTACTCACAATCCCACCTTCTTTTGGTTTCAGTCGTTGTACCTCAAGAGCCTGTTTTGCAACTTTGCCATTCATTCATGCTGCTTTCTCCTGCGTGCTTAATACACATTTTAAGCAGAAACTTCCATTATACTGCCCTCTTCATTATTCACCTCTTTTCAGCTAAAGGATTTTAATTCATTGTTTTATAGTCTTTTCCTTCTTAGCATTTTGAATCGTTTCCATTGCTCAGAAGTTCAAAATCCTCACATGGCCTGCAGCCTCTTGCTCAGTCTGGCCCCTACCTTCCCCTTCAACAGCATTTCACGTCACCCTCCCCCTGGCACACCACATTCTTGCCACACTTGCCCACCCGTACTCTGTTCAGCGTGCAGCGGGCCGGGCGGCCCCAGGTCACTTGCTCACGCAACTGCTCTGCCCTGGTTCTCTTCACTCAAACTCTCTTCCCTTTTCAGGCTGACTCCTTCCTACTTCCCCTTCAGGTCTCCTTGAAAGGGCCACGTTCTAAGGGAGGCTCACCCTGACCATCTTACACCCCAGAGCCCCGTGAGGTTTTCCTTCATAGCACTTGCTCATTATTGGAATTACGTAGTTAGCTCACTAAGTATATGTTTCATGCCTACAGCACGAAGAGAGACGGGGTCCCAGATCCTCTCGTCTCTCTCCACCCTCACTGCTTTGGCAGTCTCATCCACCTTGGGGTTTTAAACACCATCATCCCGTTGATGATTCCCAAATGCAGACGCATATTTCCAGGCCAGACTCATCTCCCAAACTCCAGATTTTCACATCTCATTTCCTACTTGGCCGTTGACCTAGATATACTTAAAGAGAATATTAGGGGATGCCTGGGTGGCTCAGTCAGTTAAGCATCTGCCTTCAGCCTCTATCATGATACCGGAGTCCCCGGATTGAGCCCCATGTCGGGATCCCTGCTCAGCGGGGAGTCTGCTTCTCCCTCTCCCTCTGCCACTCCTCCCTCTCATACTCTCTCTCTCTCACTCTCTCTCTCTCTCAAATAAAATAAGTAAAAATCTTTGGAAAAAAAAGACACTATCAAACTTCACACGTCCACTTCTGAATTCTAGCCTTCCCCCCAAAACCTGCTCTCTGCGCAGCCTTCCCTCTATTTCCATTGGTGGCAACTCCCTCCTTCCAGGTGTTCAGGCCAAAGAACCTTGGAACCCTTCTTCACATGTCCCTCCCTTCTGTGCTCATCCAGTCTCCGGAAATCCTGTCATTCAAAATATGTTCAAATTGTTTTCATTTCTCACTATTTCCACTGCACCTTCCTGGGTCTGAGCCACCTCAGTTCTCTCCTAGACTAGTGCCTGAGCCTCCTGACTGGCCTTCCTGATAACCTGGTCCTCTACACTCTACCTCAATACAATAGCTGGGGGGAACTTGTCAAACTCAAGTGAGATTGTGTCACTCCTTTGCTGAAGCTCCTGTCATAGCTTCACATTTCCCTTTGAGGAAGAACCGGAGACTTTACGGTGGTCTATATTTGTCTGACTTACTTCATCTCTTCTTTCCTCTGCTCTCACCACACGAGCCAAATTGCATTTCCTTGAAGGGACAGGCACCACCCCTCCTCGCCCGAGGATCTGGCCCTGATTGGGCTCTCATCTTGGAATGCTCTTCACCCAAATATCCCCATGGGTAATCCCTCACCTCCTTCCAAACTTTTATTTTTCTTTCTCTATACTAATTATCATCCTCTAACATCCTATTTAATCTACTTTTTTTAATGTCCCTTATTTTTTGTCTATACTTCCCACGAGGGTGTCAGTTCTGTACCTCAAGACTTTGTTCATTGATGTATCCCAAGGAGCTGAAATATAGTAGGTTCTCAACTATTACTGAGATGAACATAGAGGAGCTTCCTATACAAACTAGACTTTACAAGTCTTTCAAGGCTAAAAGAAATAGTGTGTGTGAGAGTGCTTTGTGAGCTCAGTCCCCTTTTTTCTTCAAATAAAGACTTCAATCTCTATTCCTTCTACAGAAGTCACCACCACTGTTGGTGGCAGATTTTTTTTCACATAATCTATTTACATATACCCAGAATAAATATAGTATTGTTTTGTGTGAGTTTTTAAATAACGAACAGCATCATGCAATTGAAAGAAAAAAAAAAACCTTTGCAACAAGTAAAGTTGTAAGTGTGTGTGAGATTATTGTGCTTGGGGGTAGGGAATAAGGGACTCTCAAAACAAGTGATGAATTACAGATTTTTGCAGTAACCCTGTACCTTAACTCCAGCATGACCCTTGAATATCACTCTTCTAAAAATGGAGTACCCTATGAAAATAGAAATAAATGCAATTTCCTTAAGGTTAAGGCAAAGATTGAGGAAATAAAATTCACTTTTCTAAGAGATGGTCTATTTGGTTTGCCATTCTCCGTGTGTTCTAAAGGATTCTGGTGGGATTTACATTCAATTTCTGAAAAAAAATGCTGAGAGTTCTGGACTTAAAAACATCACAAAAGATATTTTTCTCAGTCTTCTAGACATTTAATTCTTATGGCTACTTCTAATTTCTGACCTCAGAGTTGATGTAACATAATTTATATATATATATAAATATTATATACAAATTATAAGATATGATTTACTTGTTTCTGAAACATTTGAATATTTTTAGACTAACTTACTGAATATTTCATCTTTATTATCCACATATAATAGTCAGATAGCACTACCTTCACCACTCTTGAATGAAAAACATTAATTAGTTCCTTTGAAATGTTTTTCCCTACTGAATGCTACTTATTTACCTTAAAAGTAGATTATGCCACTTTCTTTTTTAAAGACCTCCTGTTATTTGTAACTTTGCCAATTTTTGTATAATTTTTGCAGTCTCCAGCAATATTTTCAAATTAATTATGATTTCTAAACAAGTTAAAATAGGCCTATAATAGGTTCATTGTCATTTAACCCGATAAATCTAGCAAGTAAAATTGAAAGCCTGAGTCAATGAAGCCACGCTGGGGTATCATTGCCAATTTAACTATCAAAAGTAATCCATGATGATAGAATTTATAACAAAGTACATTTAACACATTAATTATTAATCTACAGTGCAAAGCTTTTACCAAAAGTCTGTCCTTGATTGGTTTGTTTTCCCAAGTAGTTAGATTCTACAATTTTGTAATCTAAGGCTAGTATTTGGCGCCTTGATCAAATTCCCAAAGTTCTGTAATGTCTCTTTTTATTGCCAGTAAATCCAGATGGAAGTGGCTTTTAGCGTTGTGATTGAGTGTGAGTTTATTAATGTTATCTATTAAGCACACACTGCACATTGCCCACGTAAGAACTTTTGGAATCATACTTGATAAATGTATCAAGCAAGTCCAAAAGGTTTAAGAACAAAATGAAGACTTTAGTATGTAAATTAAAACACTTTGTTGGCACTTAAAAAGCATCTTGGATGCTTAGAGTTCTGACTCATTAATTATATATTAAAGCAAAACCTCTCATTAATAAAGTTTTTTAAACTATAGGCACAAGTTCCCAAAATGAACTTCAACTGAAATTCAAAGAGAAGGAGAGAAAGGAAGCCAGTCAGAAAAATATTAGCTCCTCACATAGGAGGAGGGGTGGGAAATCAGGGGACAAATGTAAACTGAGCTGTGGGAGTCATCTGTTATTTTAGAACACTCTACGCAAGAACACTAACATAAAATTAATAGTGCCAACTCCTAGAGAGTTGCCCAAAAAATAACTTTTGCAGAGGCAGGTATGTATTCTCTAACTATTGACCCTTCCATTAAATACCCAGAAAAAGTTACCCTGTTCATATTTCCAAACCTTGACATAAGTTATTTTTAAAAAATGAAATCATCAGTAGATGGAGTATTTAAAATGTTTTATGTCCTCCAAACTCTCCTAATATTCTTTCCTTGAATAATTTGGCTTTAAAAATCAAGTTGTTCATTTAAAACACCAAAAAAAAGATAGTGGTCATTACTTTTGCAGCAGTCCCAGAAGGAAGGCCCAAGACATGCATTCACTGCAAAATCAAACCCATCTAGGGCTCTGTCTGATGGGAAGTGGGATTAAAGATCAGCCTCATCACCCTCATCCCCCAGGATGTAGAATGTGAGCTCAGTGGAGAACAGGACAATGTGGATGGAGGGTCAAGGAGGCACAGAGATCAAAAGCTAAGTGCCAGCCCTAGGGCGGGGGCTGGAGAAGAGTATGGTTTTAGAACAACACAGTGAAGACCACCAAGATTGTCCTTAACCTGCGCCCCATCTCTTCCGCCTGGGTCCAAAGCCAAGATCACAGATAGAAGAACCCTGTATACAAAGTGTATACAGAACAAAGCCCTGCATTATTATGGTCTTTGTAAGAAACCACACACACACTGAATATGTCTTGTGGCCTAGTACCAGGGCGGACACAGAGGAGAGGAATGTATGCCTCCACATTGACAGAGGCCAAGGATCCCCATTTGGGAGCAGGAAGAGATAATATTATGACACTGGAGTGCAAGAGATGCTCTTTCTTGACCCCGATGCTCACCCAAAGACTTCCTGCAATAATCAGAAAGGATTTGGGTCAGGAGGTAGAGATTAAACCCAAGTTTACTTTTTTACTCTTCTTGGGACCCTATCACTCAGCCTTGACTGTGACACAGTCTCTCTTTCCCCCTGGAATCTGTAGCATCTTTTAGCAGTTTCTGCCTCCAGAAATTCTACGCTCAGAGAGTGAGAAAAAGGCAGGCAAACAGAGTAAATTATTCCCCTCCAAGTGTTTTCCCCCAGGTTGGATACACCAAGTAGGTGAAAGTCAAGAAGAGTGATTAGCTATTTAATGGTCTTTCCCACCCATTGATCTGTGCAAGTTCCTTACACCTTCCATTAGGGAAGCCAAATGCTCTTCTTACCTGCCTCTGTGAGGCATTGCTGAGCTCGGCACTATGGCAAGTCATTTGCTTAAAGTACAGTCATAATTAAAGGTTGGGGTGACCAGTTTTTAAATCTATCCCCATCATTACTTCTCAATTTTTGAATCTTTACTACTAATTGACAGTTTTGAGGTGAGGATCATTCCTGTAAAAACAATAAAGATTTGTTACTTGCACTTTGTCAGCAGGACTCCCCCCTCCCAAATCTGAAGGTCAAAATAGCCCTGGGCAGCTGTCTGTGACCACTCTGGTCATCCCAGGAGGAAAACAGGTCCTTTTGTTTTACTGGAAAGGAACTCAAGATACGACAGTGGAACCAATACCTGGCCACAAAGTGCAAGGGGAGTGATAGAGTGACAGGCAAATTAAAGAGTAAGTTCCGTCTAGCAATTTGAGGTGACAGCACTTAAAATTTTTAGCTCTAAGATTGTTTAGGAATGACAGTGTGCAGCTGAGAAAGGCAGCCTACCCACTCTAAAAAGGAATTTGTTAACTTAGAAAAAGCAGTCCTCCAAACTGAAAAAAAAAAAAGTCTTTTTGTATATTAAATAGTCACCCATTAACCTTTTACAGTCTTCGGTCATCTATGGCCACCTGTCCTCATTAGCCCAATGTTTGAATCAAGGCTTTCAGAGAGATTTTGTTTCACCCTCCCTATAGAAACGTCACTAGAAATTGGATTTTGCATAATTTCGTCCTTGTCATTTTTCTAACCAATGCACGGTGCTATCACAAACATCAACTTCTGACCAGAAAAAGACATCACGAGGAAATCTCTCCTTGGTAAGGTGCTCACTGCATGTGATAACAAATCGTGCCAAAATTTGCCATGCTCTCATTAGGGATAGTAATCACTTACTGAGGACTTGTTATAAACTAGAAAGTGTGCTAGGTACTTTGTACGTACCATCCATCTCTGACATACAGGATGGACACCTACAAGGTGGGTGGGAAAGAGGAAAGGTGAAGGAAGGAAGGGCTAAGGGAGAAAAGGAGAAGACATTTTCAGTATAATGCATAACTTTTACAGAGCATTTACTTTTTTGTAGGTCATTTTAGGAACCCAAAAAACAAGTTGTTAAGCAGATAGAAATATTCCTTTTTTCCACTGGAACTTATTGAAGCAGGTCCCAAACCCAACCAGAAACATGCCTGAATTGCCTTTTGATTTTTGCACTCACAGCCTTCCATCATGGGTGATTCTGCTGCTAACAACTAGGACTAATAACTCAGAAGTAAAGAAGTGAACAACGCTGAATTTTTCTCACTTCACAGAAACTCTCAAATAACTCCGGATACCATGAGCTCCTTGCTGCCCCTCTGCTTTTTCCCTCTGAGGATTTGAAGTCGAGAGGCAACCCCTAAGGTGTAAACAACAGATTACTCACTGATGGTATAAACAGAAGATGAGTGCAAAGGTTCAGACCAGGACCCAGTTGTCATCGAAGGAGATACATCAGCTACCAAGCCTGTCCAAACACTCATCACAAACAGGTTTCAGAATGTTCTATATGGACCTGAGCCAGGTTTTTACCTTGTCCATCTCCCAAAAAGATGATCTATCCCAGTGCAACGAACTTTCAAATAACAATAAAAATTATTTGATTGGGAGAAAGAACCGGGTTGGGGGGAGGGGCAGGGAATGATCAGCCTCCCAGGGACTCACAGGGAGCCTCAGCAACTGGGGATGAGTTGGCCCACTATAGAATTTATACCACACTACAGATTGAATTTCAACAAGTTATTTAGGATGATTTTGTGACTAAGCATGAAATTGGAATTATACTGTCTCCTGGGTCAAAGTGTTGTGAACATTGTTTCCTTCATTATTTCAGATTTTTTTTTATGCTGGTGCTTCAGCAGAGCTCACAAAATAACTGTTCTTTGCAAACTACAAAAGGAAATATATGTCCTTTTGTTTCTACTGTGTTGGAAGGATTTGGTGAGGAAAGTTAATGTTAGCTATTACTTATCATGTTGCTATTATTATTATTATTATTAATTATTACTGCCAACTCTAAGCTAGTCCTCCACATCCAAATACTTTGTACCTGCAAAACAAGACAAATAGTCATTCAAATGTAATTTGTGTTTCTTCCTTTGTTCTCAACCTAGTCTGATTCCAACTAGTTTCCACTCACCTCCTAACCCATAGCCCAAACTTTCATTTGCTGCCAATTCCTATCCTTTGGGACCTGATATTGAAGGGGGCAAAAAAACATAATTGTCTTAAGAAATGCATTTTAAAAGTATTTAATACTCATTTAAAATTTATTTTTAAAACTCTCTAGGGGCTCCTGGGTGGCACAGTCCGTTAAGCATCTGCCTTCAGCTCAGGTCATGATCCCAGGGTCCTGGGATCGAGTCCCGCGTGGGCTCCCTGCTCCGCGGGGAGTCTGCTTCTCCCTCTCCCACTGCTCCTCCTTACCCCACCCCCTGCTTGTGTGTTGCACTCTCTCTCTCTCTCTCTCTCTCTCAAATAAATACATAAAATCTTTAAAAACAAAAACCCTTTAAAAATTATGACTGGAAATAAACTTTCTTAACCTGAGAAATGACATCATTGTAAACCTATAGGAATCATCATATTTAATGATAAAATTATGGAATAACTCCCATTTAAATCACAAACAAAACAAAATGCCCACTATCCTATTATTACTGCTTTTGTGCAATATTATCATGGGGGTCTTACAATAATAAGGCAAGAAAGTAAAATAAAATGTACAAAAATTAGAAAAGACAAAATTGCCATTTCCATACAACATGATTATCTATAGAGTATATTCAAAATAATCTACAGACAAACTATTGAAACTAGGAACAGAGGTCACAAAAGTGGTTAGATAAAAGTAATTTAGCTAGCTGACACATATTTTTTTATTTTTATTTTTTTAAGATTTTATTTATTTACTTGAGAGAGGGGGAGGGGTGGGGAGGGGGAAGAGAGAAGGGAAGAGGAAGGGAGAGGGGGAGGGAGAGAAGCAGACTCCCTGCTGAGCAGGAAGCCTGACTGGGGGCTCAGTCCCAGGACTCTGAGATGATGACCTGAGCCAAAGGCAGACGCTTGACTGACTGAGCCGCCCAGGTGCCCCTAATTAGCTAACACATATTGTATTCTTACTGTGGGCAAGGCACAGTTCTAGGTATTTTCCATATACTATTAACTAATAATATTAACTAATCTAATACAATTACATTGAGAAGAATACAATTACTATTTCCAAGGAAAACAGATGTACAGAAAGATAAAATAACTTACTGTTATAGGTTGAATTGTGTTCCCCAAAAGACATGGTGATCTCCTAACCCCTAGTACCTATAAATATGACCTTATTGAAAATCAGATCTTTGTAGATATAATCATTTTAAGATGACATCCTTAGGGTGGGCCCTAATCCAAGATGACTGATGCCCTTTTAAGAAGAGACGAATTTGGACATAGACAGGCACAGAAAGAACGACATGTGGCAACAAAGTCAGAGCTTGGAGTCATGCAGTTACAAACCACGCAATGCCAAAAATTCCCGGCAACCAACACGAGCTAGGAAGAGGAAGGGAAGGAGTCCCCTACAGTTTTCAGGGGAACATGAACCTGCCAAGAGTTTGATTTCAGACTTTTAACCTCCAGAACTGTGAGACAATAAATTTCTGTTGCTCTGAACCACCCAGCTTGTGGTACTTCGTTAGGGCAGCCCCAGCAAACTACTAAACTTGCCAGGACTCACACAGCTAGTAAAATGACAAAGCTGGGACATAAGATTAGCATATCAAAATCAATATATCCAACGCCAGTGAAAACAAGTTAGAAAATATAACACAAAAACAGATACTATTTACAATTACATAAAGTACAAGGTACCTTGAAATAAATATAATAAAAAATGTTTAGGATACAGTCGATTCTCATTATTTGTTGTAATTATGTTCTATAAAGTTGCCACAAACATTCAAGTAGCAAATAACTGAACCATTGCTCCTAGGGGAAATACAGGGTAGGGTTCCTGCAAGTTTCTGGTCACATTTTCACAGACTGATCAATATATAACTTTGTTTCACGTGTGTTTCTGTTTTAAAAGACCTCACTTAATATATAGTGTTGATTCATTAACACTAAACTCACAGGCAACAGAACTATAACTCATGCCTGAACAAAGTTATATACCACATTTATTTTCTCTGAAAGACACACCTCAGCCTTCTTGCACTTAGGAACACTAGATAACACTTCAGCACTATGTTTGGGGGTGCATTTTAAACAGTAAAATCACCAAAAAAGGGCACAAAAGTATGAAACTGCAGAAAGGATACTCATGTTTACAATATGAGAACTAAAACAAGAAAACAAAATACCACTTTGCTGGAACTCAGCTGGGAACATGGGTGTATCTTGGTCAACTCAAATTTTTTGCCATTCTGCACGTGTTTGTGAACGACCATGAAAGCATGGTGAGTACTGACGTAGGGGTCACAAATAAATTTTAGGAAGTACACAAATACACAGATACAAAATTCATGAATAATGAGGATCAACTCTGTTTATGGATAAAATTATAAAACCTTATAAGGGGACAAAAAAAAGACCTAAATAAACGGAGATAGAATACAGTACAATCATGAATGGAGAGACTCAGAATTATAAAGACGCTAATTTTATCACAAATTAATTCCATCAAAATCCCAAAGAGTATTGTTGAAGAACATGAACAAGCTGATCCTAAAATTCACAGAGAAAAGGAAAAAAAAACAATCACTAACAATCTCAAAAAATAAGGTGGAAAGACTTATTGTATCAGTGATTTTGATACAAGTCTAGATAGAACGGGAGAGCAGAAGAAAGACACCAGAATCAACAAACACTTACATAGAAATGTTGTTTATGCCTGAGATGATGTTACAAATCAGTTAAGATGGACTATTCAGAAAACATGGTCAAGACCAATGAGTTGTCCAGGAAGAAAAAAACATCGATTCCTACTTCACATCAAATCAAAAATAAATTGGGGAAAAAAAAAATGAAAGATCCAAATGTAAAAATAAATGGTTAAAACATTTGGGGGAAAAAATAGAGAAGATACTTAATGATTTCCAGGAAGGAACAGATCCACTTAGTAAGGACAGAAAAAAGTGCAAACCATAAAGGAAAAGATAAATAAATTTGACACTAAATTTTTAAAATTTCAATTCAATAAAAGACACTGAATAAAATTAAAATGTTATCTATGAAGCTGGGAGAAAGTATCTGCAACACACATAGTTAACAAAAAGTTAATATGCAAGATTTGTGTGTAAATCTTACAAATGAATAGGAAACGACAAAAATTGATTAGAGAAATAGAAAAAGAATATGAATATACAAAGGACACTCTACAGCATTAGTAAACAAAGAAATGTAAAACTCATTAAATTGTATTTCATACTTATTTGATTGCCAAAAACCAGAAAGTCTGATAATCTCACATTTTGGTAAGAATTTGAAGGAACAAGAACTTTCAACAATTCTGATGGAAAGTGAATTGGCAGAAACACATTCAAAAAAAGCAATTTGTCAGTATCTACTAAAGCCAAAGTTGTGTGTATCCTTAATACTCCACAATTCATCTTCTAGGTATAGCACTGGGGAAATTTCTTCACATATACGTAAGAAGACATGAATAAGAATGTACATTACAGGGGCGCCTGGGTGGCTCAGCCATTAAGCGTCTGCCTTCGGCTCAGGTCATGATCCCAGGGTCCTGGGATCGAGCCTTGCATTGGGCTCCCTGCTCGGTGGGAAGCCAGCTTCTCCCTCTCCCACTCCCCCTGCTTGTGTTCCCTCTCTTGCTGTCTCTCTCTCTGTCAAATAAATAAAATCTAAAAAAATAAAATAAAAAAATAAAAAATAAAAAAAGAATGTGCATTACAGCGTGACCTGTGACAGCAAAAATCTGATTCTACCTACATGTTCATCAACAGTGGATCTGATTAATTATGGTTATACTCACACAATAAAATATCATATAGGATCTAAAATGGATGTATCCAAAAAATAAGATGCAGAAGGATATGTAAAAATTTCATTTATAATGTTTAAAACAAAGCAATATTATATACTATTTATGGATAGATACATGTATAATAATCGTATGAAACAGACATGGAAATGATGAACAACCCATTTCTGGGGGAGTGAACAGTATCAGAGAGGGCTAATCAATTGTATCTGCAATTTATCATTACCTTTTTAATCTATAGCAAAAATGGTAGAGGGTTAAAAGTTGATATAAGAGAGACTGGGTGGGCATTTGTTGTAGTCTCCTGTATAACTTTCTGGGTGCTGGCAATATTTAATTTAAACAAAAAATGTTAAAAGTCTGTTGAAGTTGGAACTCGGTGTCGGGTTAAGTCCTAAATTCAGCACTTGATGTTAAAATTTAGAGCCTGCCATCAAGTTCTATAAATAAGATAATAGAATGTAGGAATTACACTTAATCCTCTAATTACTCTCAGCTTTAATCAAGCCTTTATTAACATAATGTGTCTAGCTTGGGGTCTTAAAACCTGAGAGGGGATTTAGGGAAGAGTAATCAAAACAATGAAAAAGAAGTAGGTGATATAGGGAAAGGCAGAGGGAACTGGGATGATTGAGGCCAGTGAAAGAAAGCCAAGGGGGGAAATATATCGAGGAGGAAGCACAGTTTGGTCCTTGTGTACTGTCTGTGCCTCAATTAAGGCTGACTAAAATGAGCTGTTTGGGCTATTGCTATGTAACAGACCACTCTAACACGTAATGTTTTAAGCAATAATAATTCCTTATTTTGCTTATGAATCTCGAATTTGGTCAGGACTTCAGTGAAGACGGCTCCTCGTGGCTCTGCGTGGCATCAGCTGTAATAGCTCACCTGGGGCTGGAAGATCCACTTTCATAACAGTCCATTCACATACTAGGCCAGCTAGTGCTGGCTGTTGGCTAGAGCTAGACCAAGACCCTGTGCAATGATCCTCAGTTCTTCTCCTTTGTGGGCCTCCCCATGGGTTTCTTGGACTCCCTCATGCCATGATATCTGGATTCCAAGAGCAAGAGTCCTATGGGGGAAGGGCATGACATTTTTGTATCCTATCCTTAGAAGTCACAAAGTGTCATTTTCACCAAACTCTATTGGTCCAGGCAGTCGCAAAGACCCACCCAGTTTCAAAGGCTGGGAATGGAGAACTAGGGAAGGGGAATGTGTACTTTACCTCTCGATGGGGGCATGGCACGGTTGTAGAAGTTTGGGTGGGAACATAATGTTGCTGCCATCTTTGTAAAATACAATTTGCCACACTGCTCCATCTATTGTTCTCACTGCTCCCGTAGAGATCTGATCATGCCATTCTCTTGTTCAACAACAAGGGACATTGTTCTCCAATCTTCATTCCACACAACGGGATTTGTTCTATGGAGCACAAGTCTTCATGGAGTCAAAGGTATATATAATCATTTATTAAGGAACCTTGAAACATTCACTTCTGTGACCAAAACTTAGGAAAGGCTGACCAAAAATATTGATGTTTCAGATGCTTTTCTCCTTGAGGTTCGCTAAAATAGCATGACAGGACATTCATATTTCATGTCACCTGGTGTCAAGCCCATGTGCAGACATATCAGCAACCCAGGTGAATTTGGAAGAATTCGCACAGCAGTATTTCTGCCATACTCTAGACATTCAAACACAATGTAACTCACCAATCAAGTCAGATTTTAAAATATTTTTTAGCCCAGAGAAAGACAAGATAGGCCATGGAAACTTTTTTCTTTAAAGTTCTTTAAGTTGTTTGACCTGGGATTTTTTGGCACAACAGGCAAAAGTGATATTCATCAGTTGAAGCATCTGATAGTTGGTCATGCCATTTGGTTTCCGTTTTTATTCATCCACCAAAAGAATACAGTGTTTTCTTAGTTTTGGCCAAACTTGGAAAATTAACTATCACTTTACACCGGAACAAGTACTACCACTTCTTTCTTGCTGAATAGGTTATATATGCTACCTGACTGGATAGCAGCTAGAGCTGACGGACATGTGAGATTAGTTTGTCCTTGGGACAGAGAGTGCTAAGAGAGTTCTTGGGTTCTACCTCTATTAGGTTGAACATATTAAAATGCTGAGAGTCAACCAGTTTTGGCCAATAAAAAAATGAGAATTTCAAATGGCTCGATATGCATGCACTGGTCAGATTGAGAAATTTCCTGGCAAAACCCAAGTCAGGGATTTGATTCAAGGCCAGTCCAGAATGAGCCCTAACTGAAGATTCAAATGGCTTTTCCATGTACATAATGTTTTTATGTAAAAGCCCAGGAAAGTAGTATCACTGACTCTTAAGTGAGTCAACCACTTGAGTTCTTTATGTGGGGGCCCAACTGTAGGAAAAAAATAAGAAACCCTTGTTTATCTGGGCTGTTTTCTAGCCGTTGTGCAAATTAGTCAATAAAATTTAAATACGATAGTCTTTAAGAATAGATGTGTAAAAAAAAAAGAATAGGTGTGATGTTATTGCATAAAGACTTTGTGGGTTTTTTAATAGACCAAATTTAACCGCAATGGTTAAAGATTGTTTCCTAAACAGCAAAGTGGACAAACTCATCTTGATTACCCCAGAAGTTAGAAGTAATGAAAAGAATCCTTAAGTAGTACTTAATAAGTACTTAATACTATAATTATGATCCATAAAATAGATAAGCACAAAAAACATGACCAAAATGATTGGGAATTATGATTAGTATAACATAATAATAAGGCTGCGGCAGAGTTTAGAACGTAACTACCTATTTCAATTGTTACCAAAAAAAACCCCACCATATGCTAAGAAAATTAAAATCAAAGAGACGTATAATCTAAAAACACATTAACTTCATTTAACAATCTTTGGAAATAAACATAGGATTGGGATACCTTTGTGAGTGTTTTGGAGGAGGACGAAGTATATCAGAATGGTTAAGTATTTCTGATTGCTTTAGAATTTCTCATGTCTTTTTATAAGGCCTCAATTGTATTTGGTGTGCTTCAAGTAGAGTGATTAACAATGAAAGGATATAATTGTACGAGTACACTACCTTGAACTTCTCTTTCGAGTTTAGTAAGTAGCTAACAGCATGGCCCTCTGGATATGTGAAAAAGACAAGCCATTTTTTTCTACACCCAGACATGTGGTTCCATCCCAACATTCTTCTCCCCAAGCACAATCATTTGTTCAGACAGAGAAATATGAGGACAAATTCACACTTCTTATTTTTTTTTACATGTTGTGACAAGAACCCCATGATCACTGTCCCACCACATTTGAATTTATATTGTTCCTATTTCTTCGAATTCCTCAAAATTTATATACAGTGAGCTCTATGTGATCTTTAAGTAACACATTTAGCAGCATTTCTGAAAATATGCTCCATGGAGGTCTAGCTCTGATGCTAATAAAACTATTATGACATAAAAGAGTTTTGTGTCAATGCTGAGTTAAGCAAATTTATTTATTTATTGTAATTTTCATCAGAACTTTTTATATACCAATATATATTATAAATCTTCTAGGGTATATATAGCATGTATCATTTCCCAAAGTTGTTTCAATCATGGAGACCATTTTGCAAAAATACGTCAATAAACTAGAATGCTATCTTGTGAAACTTGGATCTAAGGCATTTCTTACAATATATTTTTTTAATACCACTATGAACTACAGGTTTCTTACTGATACAACTCCTGTCCAGGGGCACCTGGGTGGCTCAGTCAGTTAAGCGTCTGCCTTTTAGCCCAGGTCATGGTCCCTGGGATTGAACCCCGCGTTGGGCTCTCTGCTCAGTGGGGAGTCTGCTTCTCCTTCTGTTCCTCCCCACCACTTGTGTTCTCTCTCTCTCAAATAAATAAATAAAATCTTAAAAAAAAAAAAAGCTCCTGTCCAAGCTTCTTATTTCTCTCCCTCTGAATCTAGTAACTTCTAAATATTTGTTTGGGGGTTTATTCAGTGAGTATGTATGTAGTGCCTACTATAGTCCAAGGACTATTGCGGGGTTTGGAGACACAGAAATGAACAATTTTTTAAATGCCCCTTTCTGTATAGAACTTATATTCTAGTTAGAGGAGGTGTCAATTTACACATAAACAAATAAAATTTCAAGGTTGCAGATACTGACAACTGCTAATGAAGAAAAGTAAAAACAAGATAATCAACTAGAGAGTTTCTTGAGGGATGAAAAGAGTGATTGTGGCATTTCAGAAAGGCAATCATCATGGTTTCTTTGAGAAGGTGGCATTAGAACTAAAGGAATATAAAATGAATCTTTCCCTTTACTAATTCTTTTATTTTTTGTATTATTTTTAATCAAAATAATACTTGTACATGGTAAAAAATATATATATACTGAACAGTGTATAACAAAAAACAATTGCTGCTCTGACCTGCTCCATCCTAGCTCTACTTCCAGAAGCATCCTCTTTTAATAGTTTATTATGTTGGTTTTTCCAACAATTACCTTTATTTGGAAGCCATAGGTGGAGGTTGGCAGAGCAACAAGATGGAAAGATCCTGGGTTCCTCAATGATCTTGAAGCCATCATATCAGTTCTAAAGTACCTTCTTTCATGCAAGAGAAAAATAAATCTGTCTTCCTTAAGCCTCTGATATTCAGAGGTATCTATTACTTGTAACCAAACCCTATGTGATACAGGATCCAATATTATATTCCTAGGCAACTCAAAGGAAAATATTCCTAACATGCAAGTCACATGCATTATTTTTTTGTATTTCTACAGAGATGAAACTCATGCTACATTTTAGTTTGCTTATTGGATTGTGACTTTCCTGTACAGAGTTTTTTGTTTCCCCTTTTCTAATTCTCTTTTCAGTTTTCTTAAAAAAGAAGAAACATGCCTGCTTGACTGTGTCATTCATGACATCATCTTTTAACCCATTCATCTAATCTTTAAAATCTATCCCTTTCCTCCTGGAGTCATGCTTCCAGGGGAATTCAGAAGCTTTCAACCCAACTGTCATGCTGCAATGTCTTTTCCCTGGACTCTTGGTTTAGTTCCACAGTTTCTTTTATGACGGTTTTTCTCTTTTGTGGATATTTACCCTCATTTTTCCAGAGTACATCATAATTTTCTAAGCAAGGCTGCCTGCAAGTAAATGTTCCAAGTCCTTATATGCTTGAAAAAGTCTGTTTTTCCCTTCATATTTTGATTGGTTCTAATTTTATTTCCCAGAATTTTGCAGGCTTTGTATTGCTCTATTGTCTTCAAGATCCCATACATTTGGGATTGCCACCTATCAGCCTGATTCTTGTTCCTTTCTTTTTGACCTATATTTTCTCTCTGGAAGCTTCTCAGACATTCTGGTTATTCCTGATATCTTAAGTGTCATGATGCTGTTTAGATGTATAGGTCTTTTTGCAATCATTCATCTCGACATTGGGTGGGATTTTTCAAGAACAAAGACTTGTGTCTTTCTATTCAGCTCTGGATATTTTTCTTCTGTTGTTTTGATCATTTCCTTCCCTCTGTTCTGTCTTTCAAGCACACCTTAGTGAGGGTGAAATATCTGGATGGATGCACTGTATTTGCTAACTCTAAACTGAAGTTCCTTTAGAGTTTTTCCTGGCATGTCAGTTCTTTCCATTGTCACTGTCCCTGCTCCAGTGTCCAGGGTTAGCATTTTCTCAATTAAAAAAAAGAAAAAAGTCACCAACAGTCTTCTATTCTTCTTCCATCTTTCAGAAATTTGTCGAAATAACTCATCTATCAATGGCATCCCTCCTTTTCTTTTGGTTGATTCCTTTGTATTTCCCATATTTTATTTTATTTCCAGGCCTTTGTGTTCAGTCTGCCATCTTGCTAGGATGCTTGAAGTTTACCTTGGGTGACACAGTTGAAACACAACCCCTGCACCAATTCTCAGCAGTGCTAAATTTAAATATAAGAATATGTTGTACAACTTAAGTAACGCCAAAACACAAGTTTAAGTATTTAAGTATTTTATTACAAGAAAACAGGATACAAAGGGCAAAATACGCCCAGGTTTTCTTTTCTTTAAAAAAAAATAAAATGAACAGAGTGCTATTCTTCTTCTTTTGTTGTTACTTTTCATTTTCATGTAGAATGTAGCTCTTGATATATAGCTTTAAAAACATTTTTTTTTTCATTTAGGTGATATCATAAAAGCTTCTCTATACAAAAACTTAAATGATTTCCAGTAGCAATTTTCCCTGTGTCCTTGGACCAATTTCTGATTCTTTTAAGACAAGTTACCCACTGTGATATTAACGTATTACTATAAGAGTTGTAACAGCAGGAGACAGCTTTTTTCTTCCCCAGGAGAGATAGAAGGGATATGTACCTACTCTTTGTATGAGAATTTTCTTGACATCTAACTTATACTTTTGGCAGTATAAGTGGTATATAGTAACATTTCTCCACTTTAGCAGGCTTCTTCTAATGAACTCAAGGATATGTAAGCAAAATGCCTTCTTCTATATCTATAACTCTCATAACTAGTTCTTTGTAGATAACTGAAATGTATTTATTGAATAAATATTTGGGCTGAGCACTATATTTTGTCCAGGGATACCATAGTAAATAAAACATCATGCTCTTCAGGGGCTATTATGTCTAATGAGGAAATCCAATTAAATAAACGGCAAATTCCCCCCCAAATATGTAATCATTACTATTGTAGAGTAACCATAAGAGGCCATAAAAGCATATAAAAGGAACAGTGAACGCCATGGAGGCAGCGGGGGAGTCTAATTGAGCGACTGCTTCCTGAGGAGGTGACTCCTGAGCTGAGTAATCCTCAAAAGACCAGAACAAATTAGCCAAGGGAAGGAAGTTGAGATAGATGGGGTAAAAGAAACACTCCAGGTGTTTGGAACAATATGTGTGAAGGCCAGGAGGTGGACCAGTCATGAACAACTAACAAAGATGTTAAGAGATGAAACTGGAGAAGGAAGCAAAGACTAGATTCAAAACTATTTCCAGTATTCCATATCAAAGAATATGGACTTTTTCCTGAAACAAGCATAAAAAATTATGCAAATCCTTCCACACACGCCTGGAGCAAATCCTTCCACACTCGCGAGGAGCAAGTTCTGTTTTGTTTTGTTTTGTTTTTTCATAGATGAAGTAATAATGTAACAGACTTTCATTACAGGTTTACTGTGTGTAAGATACTATATTTTACAGGTAGGAAGTGAAAGCATTCAACCTCAGGAATCAGTGTGAAAACAGAGCAGAACATTTGGAGATGCTGTGTCTTCTGGTGAGAAAAGAACATGGATGGATAGGAGGGGTGCTGGGTGGTAGAAGATAAAACTGAAAAGTTATATTACAGCTTAATATCACAGTAAGGATTTGGACTTTAAATAATAAATACACTATCCACATTTTTTTGAATAAGGAAGAAAATGGAGTATATGTGCATTTTACCCAAAATGTGTATTCCTAAGCTTTATTATAGTGCACAAGTCAGGAACTGTATCACTTGACTTGAAGCAATTTAAGCTCTACTTCTCTTTTAGTTAATTAAAGACCCAGGTTATCTAAATGAGCCACTATGGCTTGTTTTAAATATTGACGTTGGAGACCACTGCTCAGCAACCTCTCTGAATGCAAATTGAACATTTATTTCAACTTGCCCTCAAGGAGCTCACTGTCCAAAGTTACAACCAAAAGCAGCTTTTGTAAGCCCCCATCAAGTTTATCTCTATTGCCCAATGACAGTAAAAATTGAATAGCTATCAAATTGCATGGTAGTCCCATGACTCCCTCTACATTTCTCCATCCTTTTGTCTGGGCTTTTCATTTAGTAATCAAGTTAAGTTAAAGACAGTGGGTTAAATCAATCCACATTCCTTCTCCCACAGACACTCCTGAGACATCATTCATCTTCTAAAAACTAGAAAGCCCTTTCTACCTCCTTCTTCCAAACAGGAGCTGATCTAGGTTATGTGGATGTGAACTCTATTCATTCGGGGGAGGGAAGGGACTTTAAAAAAAACCGAGTACAAAATTACATACAGATTCCTAGCTTTCCTTGTTGGAACAACTTGGAAGGAGTCCTTACAAATAAAAGGCCAAGCTTTATTCGCTTCATGGTAAATTCTCCTCTCATGAAGAGCAAATATATAAACATGCAATGTACTCTCAAGAGTTATCAATAGAATTTACACCTACATTGGCCATTTGGGTCTAAGAAATATATCAGAAACATGGAAACTCCATTAAAAGCCCCTGCTTTCTGCTATAATCATCCACATTTGCCAAAACCACTAGGAGCAGTTCTCATCTGAATATTCAATCAACAGGGAAATTTTTGTGTGGGGGCTGTCCTTTCTCTCTCCTTCTCTCTCTCTCTCCCCTGTCTTTTAACGATTTTGCCGATTCTAGATTCCAAACCCTGACACTTTAGCAATGAACCTTTGCTTCGTATCTGCCTTTTCAGTAAGTCCCACCCAGAGAGCTAGGCCATTTTCAAATGCTGGCACCCAGATAGCTAGGATAATAAGGTAGACGAGATGTGTTTTATCAGGTAGAAAAAACAAGAGATAAAAAAAAAGAACACTGCTTTGGGGCAGTGTCCTTAAAACTCTGGTTCTGACGCCAGTATTGGCTGCTACATTTAGCTGCTTAGTTCCGTGGAAACCAGTTGTATGACTCTGCAGATAAAAGGCTGTAGACCTCTGGAATACAGGCAAGTAGCACCTCATTATACAAATAGAAGCAACTCAACTATGCATGCCCTCAAACTGAGCTCAGTGTTCTGCTGCATTTCAAAAATATCCATCTGTTCCAAGAGAAGAAACAGGAAGTTTTGTTAATTATCTCTCACAACCCACTAGTTAGTTTCCAGAAAAATCACTAAAGCCATCTTTCCTGAATAAATTTAACAAGTAAGTTACAAGATGCAGCACAGTAGATAAACCTTACATTACTCCTTTTAAATGAACCAAATCTATCAGTTGGCCAATGGCACACTCACTGCCTCTAAGTCCCTTCCCGTGTCCTCAGCACTCAACAGACATAATTACTTTCTGTACAGAACTCTTTTTCATATGACAATATTGGTTAATAAAGCAATATCACACTAGATATATGCAAAACACTAGATGTTACACAAGCACTTGAGAGATATTTTCTGATTTATTTGCTTTAAGCACAATTTTGTTTCAGGATTCCATTAAAATGTTCACATTCTTCGGGCGTCTGGGTGGCTCAGTTGGTTAAGCGACTGCCTTCGGCTCGGGTCATGATCCTGGAGTCCCGGGATCGAGTCCCGCATCGGGCTCCCTGCTCAGTGGGAGGGGGGAGGTCTGCTTCTCCCTCTGACCCTCTTCCCTCTCGTGCTCTCTGTCTCTCATTCTCTCTCTCAAACAAATAAATAAAATCTTTAAAAAAAAGTGTTCACACTCTTCGACAAAATAAGTTCCTGGGAAATATTTTCTTGTTGGTTATTAGCTAATTTAAATAGGTGTCTCTAAAACTTCTTCCCCTGTCCAGTTATGTCGTGTTGACGAAGATCCATGCCAGAGTGCTATAATGGTATTAAGGATACACATGCCCAGTTGGACTCCTGCCATCATTCTATAAATCATTGCCAATTATGCCAATAAAGCAGCCTGGGCAATGATTGATTTCTTAGTTATGCAGTCAGCTGTTCTTCAACACTTTGTTTTCCTTCAAATGTCGCAACCATGGCCTCATTTCCTGAAATCGTGATGGTTTACCTACCCCCCCAAAAAAGAGACATTTGTACACATCTGTTGGTGAGAAAAAGAGTTTAGAAATTCAGTGAAAGCTCAGTAATTCCATCTAACTGCTGGGAAGGATAATCCAAATTTGTGAAAAGTCTGGATGGTGAAAGATTTTTTTTAATACAAAGTAGTTTTTTTCTACCTTTATATCTCTATAACAATTCAAATTAATATAACAAAGAATCACTTTTTGAAGTGCTCAGAGTCAGAGAAATGTATGGTAAGTCTATAAAAATATAACAAATATTTAGCATTATCGTGACAGTTTCCTGTTAACTAGGGTCACTTCTTCACCGGCAAAGAGAAACATAATATTATGGAATCTTTGAAGCAATCAGCTTTTATTTTTAGTAGAATCTATTATTTGCCAAAACTTAAATGTGTTTTTGATCAAATATCATGGATCAAGCCTGGATATTTGATATTTATTCAGATATTAAACACCAGACCCAGCTGGAAAACAAAGTGGTAGAGCGGAAAGCGCATAGACCCTGAAGCCAAATAGACTTGGATTCAAATCCCATCTCTAGCCTTCACTAGGTCTATAGGATTTATCTGTTAATTCAGTCAACAAATATGTATTATACAGCTACTCTGGCCTGCAGATACAGTGAGGGTAACAAAACTAAAGTCCCCATTTTGTGAAGGCAAAATCCTCTAGGTTAAATTCCCTCTGGTGGGGAGAAGAAAATAATCAGATAAAGGAAGAAAATAATTTCAAATAACATTAAATCTGTACAGAGTGAGTGGAGGGAGCCTGCAGTGGGATAGTATGTTTAGGTAATTAGGGAAGGCCTCAAGGAGCAGACGATGCCCCAGGTGAGATCTGAATAACACAGAGGGCCAGGCATGCAAAGGCTGGGATGGAGCAGATTATTCAAAGCAAAGGGAACAGCACAGGGGTCCTGAGTTGAAACCAGTTTGGTGTGTTGACAGAAAAGAAATAAGGCCAGGCTCTTGCTCTCTGAGTGACAACTGTCTTCAGTTGTGAGAAGGAAATAGCAATAATACCAATTTGGCAGAATTATCATAGAGATTTTATTTGCAAAATCCCCCAGGAGTGCCTAACACATCTTAGACATTCAAAAAACATGAATGTTATTAGCACTATCATTAATGTTTGGGGGCACAGAAATCCTTTAACTAATTTAATGTCTGCAAAGCCAAAAGAGGTTCACAACTCAGAATTACGGATAATTTCCAAATAATGCCAGTGAGCTGTGTTTATCTAAAGTGCCCAAACTGAGTTTTGCTTGATCTCCTCATAGAAGCAGACATTCATATTAAATTTTAAATACCCTTGAATAGGGGCACCTGGGTGGCTCAGTTGTTAAGCATCTACCTTCAGCTCAGGTCATGATCCCAGGGTCCTGGAATCGAGCCCCCGCATCGAGCCCCAGCATCGGGCTCCCTGCCCAGCAGGAAACCTGCTTCTCTCTTCCCACTCCCCCTACTTGTGGTCCCTCTCTTGCTGTCTCTCTCTCTGTCAAATGAATAAATAAAATCTTTTAAAAAATAAATATCCATGAATATGTCTTTCATTTTGAATACCCTTGAATATTTGTCTGCCGTGTTCAAAATATTTTAATAAAAACCAACACTGAAAGGTGCTCTACAAATCTTGTAGATGTACAGTAAAAATTGATATTGATGAAGTGGCAATGTGACTACCTGGGTCACTTATAAATACGCATATTTTCTGCATTATGAATACACAAATGTTCAAGAATATAGACTGTGTCAGAATTGTTGCACCACTGTGACTAGAATGAAGTTTTCATAATACACTTTCTAAAGTAGCTGCTTAAAACCGTTAATTGTACTAAGCATATTCAAATGCATAAGCATCCCTCTTAACACTGAACTTTAAGTCACCCCTGGGTGATAACCAACCTCAATCATACTACTTCATAATTATTACCCTAATATTTACTGAGGCCTAAGCTACTGAATTCTTCCAAACAATAAAAATGTCGCACACCAAGAAAGCTACTTTCAAATACAAGTCAAATAGGCAATACCTTGTACAAGAGAAAAAAACAATTCAGTAAGTAATTCTAATTCAGTAAGAAATATTACCAATTAAAAGAAGCTATCTTCTTTACTTAAAAAATGCAAGTTCTCTAGAAATTAAATGAAAACTTGCTGGTATGCATTACCTCCTCTACCTAGGTTCTTCGAGACTCACAAGCCACAGAGAAAATAAATCATCTCAGTTCCACTTAAACATCTTTGTCTTAAAATTAAAAAAGAAAACAGGGGCACCTGGTGTCTCAGTCAGTTACAAGTCGGACTCTTGATTTTGGCTCAGGTCATGATCTCGTGGTTGTGGGATCGAGGGGCTCTGCTCAGTTAGCGGGGAGTCTGCTTGGGATTCTTCTCTCTCTCTCCCTCTGCCCTTCCCCCTGCTTGTGTGAGCTCTCTCTCGCTCTCTCAAATAAATAAATAAGGGCACCTGGGTAGTTCAGTCAGTTAAGCATCGGACTCTTGCTTTCAGCTCAGGTCGCGATCTCAGGGTCATGGGATGGAGACCCGGGTCAGGCTCCGAACTGAGCGCTGAGGCTGCTGAGGTTTCTCTCTTTCCCTCTCCCTCTGCTCCTCCCACCTCACACACTCTATAAATAAATAATAAATAAATAAATAAATAAATAAATAAATCTTTAAAAAATAAAGAAAAATTTGGGCAACAAAATAAATGAAGTACATTTGGATTATAATCCAAAATGTAAAATAGATACCCATGAATCCATAATTGATATAAATAAATGGTTAAATAAATGAGGGAGAAGAGACAAATCTCCTACACAGAAAATTTCCAAATAATTTATGTAGATATTCTACCCACAAGAAGATGAAGCATAACTCTGCACTTCTTGCGTGTGGGTTATACAGAGTAACTTCCTGCCAAAGAGTATGGAAAGTGGGCAAAAGAATAACGTGTCAGTGGAAGGGCCGACAAACACCGCCTCAGCCAGGGGATCAAGGTCAACATCAATAGTGATGATTCATGTTAATAGTATACATCTTTGAGATGATGCTCTGAGAGATGATGTGTTGAGAATGGTACTTTACCTTTATAATCTTCTTTCCAAAAACCCATAGCCCCAGTCAAATTATGAGAAAAAGATGAGACAAATCTCAATTGAGAGATGGTCTACAAAATACCTGACTAGCACTCCTCAAAACTGTCAAAGTCATCAAAAACAAGGTAAGTCTGAGAAACTGTCACAGCCAAGAAGAGCCTGAGACATAATGACTAAATGGAATATGGTATCCTGGATGGGATCCTAGAACACAAAAAGGACACTGGGTAAAAACTAAGGAAGTCTTATTAAAATATAGGTTTCAGCTTAAAGAAAGAAAATAATATACATTCACAAGTCTCTTAAATCCTTTGAAATGAGCTAAGTGAACCAGGAATAAAATATACTATTTTCATTCATTGATTTTTCCTTTTTCTAGCACAAGTGACTGGCTAACTCAACATGAAATCACTACAAATAATTGAGAGATAGCATTTGAGGAAAACATCGAAGCTGTCAACACTGTATCTTCATAAGGTGTTTTAAAAGTTTATTGATTTAAATAACAATGGTAACATTTGTAAGTGATTCGGAAAAGAAAAAAAAAAAAAAGTGCTCAGTAGTCTCAACTACCCCTTAGAAATTGCTTTCCTGGGGCGCCTGGGTAGCTCAGTCAGTTAAGCGTCTGCCTTCAGCTCAGGTCATGATCCCAGGGTCCCGGCATCCAGCCCTGCATCGGGCTCCCTGCTCAGTGGGGAGTTTGCTTCTCCCTCCCCCTGCTCATGTGTGCTCTCATAAATAAATAAAATCTTTTTAAAAATATATAAAAATTAAAAAAATAGAAATTGCTTTCCTGTGGAACTCTTCCCAGTGTGAACACTTACAGAAAAATAAGTTTACTTATTGGCATTTTTACTTATCCCTTACTATGTATGAGGAACCATTATAAGCCCTTTATATATATTAAATTATCTAAATCTCATATCATCGTCATTTTTATTATTTATCTCCATGTACTAATAAGGAAACTGAGGCACTAAGAGGTTAAGTAACTTGCCCAGTAACCAGACTAGTAAGGGATAGAGCCAGTTTTTTTTACCTAGGCACTGTGTGTCCAGGGCATGGGCATTTTCTAGAGGGGCTACATATCATCCCCACTTCTTTCTCCTGAGGGCTCTTCCTGAGCTGTCGGAAATCTGCCCTGAACACCTCCCCTGCACCACGCTGAGTGTCGCCTTTGTCGACCACCACCACCGCCGGGAAAACTCTACAGGATTTCTGAGGAGGCAATTCAGTTTCTTGTCCATAGCAGTTGAGTTCCCCAGGAAGCCCGTTCTGGGCTAGTTTCACACGCAGGATGTGGATTACAGAGTTCCCTCGGTAGCAACACCTGGAGAAGAGAGATGGATAGCACAAGTAGGCAGAGGGAGAAGTTGTCATGTTGTCATGCAGGCCCAACCAACCTCAGCAGATGCAAAGAAACTCTGGGTCTACAATGCCCCTCAAAGCCATCTCGAGGTGGGCCAAGACAGCCAGGCTTTCATCAACCGCATAAGTTACCTGATGGCCCTACCTAAGACCTGCCACGATCAGCGCAGAAGAAACAAACACTTTAGTCCCCTCTACAGGCATGCCTATTCCAAAGCATGTGTGCTGCACTCCCCGGGGGCAGCTTTGCCCAAGCAGAGCCCATTTGGAGTAGGTAGTAATCAGAGTGATTTCATCCAACAGGTATCTCTCTCTCTCTACCCAAGTGTCAAGCGTGAAGTCTGAAATTCCACCATTAGAAATTCATTCTTTTTTCTATTTTGAACCCTTTTTTGTCATCAAAACACTCTCACCAAATTGCAAAAAGAGCCCTCCAAAAAAGGCAATATAAACCATTTTCAGCTACTCTTGGTGGAACTTAATTGATTGTAGCTGTAAGCAAAGAAGAGAACACTTTGAAAGAGAAATGGGGCACTAAAAGAAGAAGTAAGAGGGTGTCAAAAACTAAATACTACCGTAATTCACAGGTTTACTGACAATCAACTCTGCCCCCTAGTAACAAAGAAATTACTCTCTTCTCTTTACCTTCGTGTCATTTTAGTGCCCTCAGGACTCTAGAAAATAACATAAGGACATTTCATGGAGCATCATATGTTTCATAATCACATTGTAGTGCATAAGATGAAGTCTAATTATTTCTTTGAAACTAATCTCTTCCCAACTGGACAATGTTTATTCCTACGTAGACCTTCTTGACTTCTGTTGCATAATGCCAGGGGAAGTATGCCTGGAGATATCCTTAACACGGACTTTAGTCCTAGGAGATCATGGGTTCCCACAAATATAACTAAGGATTTAATATGTGCCCTTATATTTATGGATGTCAATGCAAGATGAAGATGTGAAAATTACTAGAAACCAATTTACAGCAGCTGAGGCAAATTAGGGCTTTAAGTCTCCCTGAAAAAAAAAGAAAGAAAGAAAGAAAGAAAGAAAGAAAGAAAGAAAGAAAGAAA
>NW_027397071.1:27583082-27621221 GCF_003265705.2 Callorhinus ursinus | reverse complement strand
AAGAAAGAAAGAAAGAAAGAAAGAAAGAAAGAAAGAAAGAAAGAAAGGAAGGAAGTAATGAAACAACCAGCTCTAGGCAAGCCATATGTGCCATCCCAATTCTTTATTAATGGAAGTATAGCTATATGTTAAAGGAAATTTAGTTCCTATGTCAAAGATGCCAGTCGTGATATGCATAAATTGTAACTGTTTTCAAGGTAAGGTACCAAAAAATTGTACAGTGATTTAGAGGCAGTTTCTACAATGACCTTATATTCACAGGTGTGAAAAACCTCTACATTATTCTCGACAGTGCCCAAAACTCAGTGTACTCTTTGAAATTTGGGGAAATGATACATTTTTATTTTGCCAGTATTGGAAAACTTAATTATCTACAAAGAACATTCAACATAGTTGGCACATATATATCTTGACTACAACCGAGATTTTTAGCAATTACCACAAAGGTACCAAAGCTTGAAACGTTGGTAGTAGGTCAAAAGCTACCTTCTTCTAATATTAGTAATAATCCATCAGGGGTCACAATTTCCATATGTGTTATGAAAAATCGGCTAGAGAATGTGGCATCTCTGAACAAAAAAAGAAGATCCAAAGGAATTTTCTGCTCAGATAATACCAAAAATGACCCTTCAAAGGAACAAATCATGTACCAGCTTTTATCAGTGTATAACAGAGATAAAGAAGATATACAGCAGGCATGTCACAAAGGTCAACTTGACCTCACCAATTTTTGGAAGCTGGATTATGACTCATAAGCCTTGCACAACTCTTAGAACAGATCCACCCATTTCAGAGTTTCTCTGAAAGTTTCTCCATCCCCAGATTACTCACATTTTGCAAAAATTGGTTCAGTGCGAAAACAGAAACATGGAAACGTCATTGTGAACAAGAATTAGGTCAAAACCTACTATGTCTTAGTCTCATTAGTATGATTCTCTTCTGATTCTCTACCCATGCACATGCTTCATTTCCTCTGGTTGAACTTTTAGCTCTCCAAATCTCCATGTGTCTTTTAAACTTACCCTGCCATTGACTAATCTTACATTTCAAAAACTTTATTATCAATTATAGTACCCTATCATCTTGAATTAAAATATTAAAATAACATTGAAAAAGATCCAATTACCCAATTATCCCCATTATTTACAAACTATTATGAGTAAAAACTACATTGTAATTCTTCATGTAATGCCCTAATATTATTAGTATTATTACTATCAGCCTGTGTTTTTACCTACCATATTTGAAGTGTACTTGTTGATATTCCTTATCATTATCTACGATTTAGGATGAAACATTACCAGAGTTTGACTCTCTAATTTGTTTTCTTAGGAGGAATCAGCTACTCTTTGATTCCTACAACCGCTAGTGATCAAGGTTGCTCTTTAATATTTGAAAATACCGGAACAAAATCCACCAATCACTAATCATCCATATACATGTCTCTCTGGAACACTCCATTACCAAGGCAAATAAAAAACAATGGTGCTTTTTTTTTTTAATTTTTTTTATTGTTATGTTAATCACCATATATTACATCATTAGTTTTTGATGCAGTGTTCCATGATTCATTGTTTGTTAACAATGGTGCTTTTGAGTGCAGCATCAGTATTTATATACTGTAGATAGTTTTACAATTGAACATGTTATTATGTTTATGCCTAGCCGTTATAGCCATGTTCCCTGTTTAGTGATGACATACTATAGGAGAGTACTCATAGTAAACTGACTAGAAATAATTCATGAGCCATCATCATGAGATGGACAGCCTGACACTAAAAGTCCTATTAGCTACAACATTAAATGATCCTTTGCATATTACTTATTCCAGGATTAAGATATTCTGAGGTCAACTAATTCAAAAATTAGACTGCCTCACGATTATGCTAGCTCCCTTTTCCTACCTAATATGTTGAATCTCAATGTGTGGCTTTAACGATTTTGCATTATTAAATGCTTGACAAATACTTTGTCTAAATTATGAAACCACAGAAGTTTTGATCCATGATATATACTGATCCCATTAATTGCCTACTCATGTAATTCCCTTAGTAGGTCGCTCACAAAGTTCTCTCAATTTCTTCATTTCTTTCATTGTGTGTGGTACAGAATTCTTTTAACACGTGGTATGCACCTATCAGAAGTTTCACTATTCTGTTTTATTAAAAGCATGGAGGGTGTGATTTCCAATCCTTTATAATTTCCGGATTTACTAATTAAATTGCTTCAATCATGTCAAAGGCACTTTTTATCACTTAGAATATTAAAATCAGCCCTTTTTGGAGAACAAAGTCAATCAGAAAAACTCTAAAAGCATGAAAAAGTGTTTCCTGTGTTCAGATGACTTAAAAGGAGCTCAAAGGAAATTCACCAAATTTAAATAAAAATTCATTATCCTAAAGAAAATAAGCCTGCAAATTAAAGCCACAGCAGCCAGCACCCTGAAAACAAGCTTAGGTAAAAGGCAGCCCCACCTCCAAGGGACACGTACTCCTACTATTCTTATTACAATCTTTTTTCCGTGCCCCTACTTTACTGTTTAGATGCAAAGCAAATTCTTTATCTGATGTGGTCAGCAAACGGGGTGTTTTGACTAATGTGTTGGACAAGGAAGACAAGAATTAAACCTTTTCTGACACCTATATGTGGCAAGCATGTTCAATTATACTTTATATCGTTTAGTCCTCACGATGTCCTGCAAGGTAGCTATTGTTATGCCCATTTTTCAGATGCAAAGACCAAGGGTGAGTGATGTTACAGAACTCTTCTGAAATCACTGGGCTAGCAAATGAAGAGCCATGATATACATCAAGTTGTTTGATTCCAAAGCCCCTACTTTTGGACTTACCATGTGGAATATGTGTATCATACTATATACAAATAACTACTTTCCAGGGAATTAGAATATGATAAAAATGAATTTGGGTCATGAGAAATATAATTTATTCTCTTTGAAGATTCAAAAAGCATTTAAGAATTTTGTCATGCCTCAGGGTCATCATTAGAAACATTAGTCACCCTTTCATTATCAATATATCAGAAGTGCCTATTAACAGAGATTTATGGTTAATGGAATGACAAGGAATATATCTGCACATGTGCCTGCTTTCTATGGGAACATGACAAATTTCAGACTTCCAAGACTATCTAAGTAACCATTTCATGATTATACATTAAAATATGATTTCTCATTAAGCATGATTGTACAGAGCTGTTTGCACATTGCCCTCACAGGAAGCCTTTAGAAATTACTCAATGTGCAGAGCATGATATGCCCATCATCATACTTGCCCTTTAAGCTCCGTGGCACATTAAGTCCAGTCTTAACATCCAAACCCCCAGAGAGCTACTGCTTTTAATCCCTAATTAGGGAATGCTCTCAAGTAGTCCCCAACATCATCCAAAGGAAAGGATTGTTTCATTTGTTTTTCCAATTTGTCAGACTAATGATAACCCTAAATAGAGTCACTTTCATCGCATTACCACCATACAGCCAAATACTGCTCAGTTCCTCTGATCATGTTTTGGATTTTTGAAGAAATTTTTAATGACTGAAAGTTTTCCTGACCCGAAACATAAATTCTCTAACAATAGGCTGTCCAATCCTGGCTTGTGAGTTGAGGAAAGATTTGAAAAACAAAGCCCTCCTTGGGCTTCCTTAGCTCTTCACAGCATTTGGATGGCTGCCTGCTCTACCAGGCTGACCTTGGTTCTCCCCACCCCAAACCTGAATCTCAGTGGACACGGGATCCCATGCCAAATACCAAGTTTTAATCATCTGTTTCAGTGTCTTTGTATTTTTTCATTGCTATAGACTGTTAGAATGGGCAAGCTTACAAGACAGAAAAATAATAATGTGCAACCTATGTATATTCATAGTCTAAATGAATCTGGATCTATTGGTATTTTCTCCCCAAGTTCCATTTTAAATGATACAGCTACATATCATAGATAGAAAATCTTCCTCTTCAGATGACTTAGCTAACACTATGATAAACAAACCCTTTCTGATTTATAGAAACTTCCTAAAAGATCTCCTATTTGATATGTTGCAAAAACTGGGAAATATGCAACTGTTAATATCAGAGAAGGAGATAATCTGGGAAAAATCATATGGTCAGATTTATTGGTGGTCTAGGAGATGCAGAGAAAGCAAACAAACCTGAAAGTTTGCATAAACATGAAGCCCAGAATATATTTCAAACTTTCAAGGGCTAGTGGTATTTGGGAAGGAAGACTAAAAATTTAGAAAATCAAGGTAGTTGTATTAGTTTGCTAAGGTTGCCATGTAACAAAGTAAAACAGATGGGGTGGCTTAAAGAATGGAAATTTATTTTCTCACAGCTTTAAAGGCTTAAGTCTGAAATGAAGATGTTACAGAGTTGGTTTCTTCTGTGGCCTCTCTCCTTAACTTGTAGACGGCCATCTTCATCCTGTGTCTTCCCATGGTCTTCATCTGTGCATATCTGCGTCTGAATTTCCTCTTCTTATAAGGATACTAGTCATATTGGATTAGGGCACATCCTAATGACCTCATTTTAATATAATTACCTCTTTAATGACCCTATCTTCAAATATGGTCACATACTAAAGTCCTAGGAGTTAGGATTTCAGCATAAGGATTTTGGGAGACACAACTCAGCCCTCAACAGAAAAGACATGAAAAATATAATCCCATTCCAAGACTGCCTGTGCCCTCAGATGATTTCTGTTGTGAATGATGCAGAGCAAAGTGACCCATTGTGGAATGAGAGATCAGAACCTGAAGTATAGATACCAAAGATGTTGCCATGGTTACATGAACAAAGGCAATATTAAAAGCAGCCTAAGTAGATGGGGCAATAATTTAATCATGAAAATTTATAATAAAAATTGTGAGGTTTGATATAAAATTTATAGATTTTTAAAGAAAAGAAAGCACATATGATCTTCTATTCAAAATGTGGTTCTTATTGTTCAAATGCACATTATAGATACTTTCATTCATTCATTTTATTCTATGTTTATTATTGACAGCCTACTACGTGTGGAGCTATAACCAAAGCCCAAATAATAGCCAGCGTTTTGTTTTCTGGTGAAGATGCCAATTCAAAAGTGAGCCTTTTGGCAAGTCAGTGTTAAACCAGTCTGCCTTTTGTTTTCATTGTTTACTCCTTTTCGTTTTATCAAGAGTGGGCAACATAAGTTTTAGCCAGTTTCCAAATGAAACACGTGTAGGATATAAACATATGTATGCCATTGTTGTTTGCAGTCAAACATACCAGAGCTAAAGCAAAGGTTTTCCTGGTGCTTCCAAGTGTTTAGAATAGTAATTATTAATGGGTGTCCTTTCCTCGGTGGCAATATTTGGATTAGCAACAGTCACTATCAAGATCTGGAGCCCTCACTGGTGCCATAAAATTTATACTCAGACTGTGCCACTTAATGACTCTGAAGTTTCATATCTGACTTTTCCCTTAGTTCTAGATTTGAATAGCATTTCTAAGAAAATAACAAAAGGATGTCTGTAAATCAAGACATCCCCCTGAAGGAGTTTGTCTTTATACTACAAAGAAGTAGGAAGCAGATAGTCATGACTAAATAAGGTCCTTCCTGGCTACCAACTGGCTGCTGGCAATTCCATGTCATAGGCTTTTAGGTAGTTAAATCCAATGTGCAAAATGTTATCTTAAAACACCAGAGCTTGGTAGGAAAATTGTAAAACCCACAAAGGGAGAAATCACGATAATACATGATGTCTCGGTACATTCTTAATGGACTCCTCTCACTCAAACAGACCATGTGACTTTAGAAAGTCTTTGTCTGCATTAAATTGCAGAATGGTTTCAACATACTACAGATGCCATGGAAAGCAAAGACGGACTTTTTTTTTTCAAGCTGAAAACATGTAATTGTTGCCTAGTACAGAGATAAAAATTTGGCGGATGAAGTAACCCAAATTGACTTGTAAACTCTTGAAAACAAACAACTTTTCATTACATATCTCATTTCTCATCTTTAAGCTTTGGCAGTGAGCATTCTTTCTTTAGAGAGCTGGTTGGATGAAGAAAACTTTTACTGCCCCATTTCATGGAAACCATTGTTTGTGTTTCTGAGTTCAGTGAAAGTCAAAATTAGCAGGAGAGCAGGAAGAGTTCACATGCCAGTTCCAAAGATCCTCTAGAGATTATTAATCAGTTAGATGAGTGCACACTGCCTGTTCTCCATGGAATCTTTTTTCTTATAAGTGAAGCAAGTCTGGCAGTGCCGGCAAATGTCAATGCCATGCAGAGAGAATAGATAAATTTAGAACAAATGATTTCCCAGTTAAATAGGGACCAACAGTGAGTTTATAATAAAACAATTTGTGCACAGTTCAGAATATGACAATGGTAATTGTTCCTATGCTGAAAACAAATCTCTACTGATGTGTGCTTGTGGCAAAGCAGAGCATGTCCTTCCCACATCTATATACAGGACCAGGAAGGCCATTCAGTATTTGTAACACTTGCCCAGCTTAGACAAGATCATAACATATTGGGAGGCATGATGACACACAAGAGTTTTCAAGCCCTTACTTTGAGCTGGAAATATAGTATTCAATACCAGACATTTGAGAGCAGGAAAAGAATGGAATACCCTTTCATCTTTAGCTGGTGGTTGATGTTCTTATTATCTGGAACTTCTGAAGATGTTTTAATCCTGCCAGAGCACTGACTCTCAACCTGGTTGCACAATGAAGCTAACTGAGGAGCTTTAATAAACTGATGTCTGGAATCCACCTCCAGAGACTCTGATTTAAGTGATTTAGGGTGTGGCCAGGCACTGGAATTTTTAAAATCTCCCCCAGGTGATTCTAAAGAGCAGATATGGTTCAGAAATTCTATTGGAAAAAAAAAAAAGGAAATTATCAGATGACATATTGTCCTTTATAGCTATGAAAGTTAAATCTACCTAAATAGTTCATATCCCATTTTTACTAGCATCGTAACAAGCATCCAAATCATCAGAGAAAATATGAATAATATAATATCTGAACTAGAAGGGACCCAAGAGATAATATAATCCACAGATTCTCCAGCCAGGGGTTCTTGGGTTCCTGGGAGTCCTTTAAGTAGTATGTAGTCCTTAAGTAGTATGTCAACTCCTTGAAATTGCAGCTATGGACATTTTTTTGAGAAGAGTATCCATGGATTCCATCAGCTTCTAAAAGGAGGCTTTGGCTCCAAAAAGGTCAAGAACCATTTATGTAGGCTAAATCCCTCAATTTGCAGACAATGAAACTGAAGACGAACATGAAAACAGAAAAGAATATCTTCTTCATCACCCCTCCAAGACATCTCAGAACCAAGCCCATGACAGCCCATATGTTTTTGCACAAAACTGATTAAAATCCCAAACCAAAATATGGACCCCCCCCCAAACGTTTTGACTAAATGAAGATTTCAGCCAGATGGCTGAAGTGTCCAGAACCGCACAAGTGGCAATATTTTTGAAGACTTTGTTAAGCTTCATAGAATGGGGACCCTGGCTAAGAAATCCCCTCAAGGATTTCTCAGATGAAATACGAAGTCAGGAAGTGACCAAACGTTAGCCAAGCCCAAGCCGAGATGATGTAGTAGTGCCCCCCGATGCAGTGTTGTAACCTCAATTTGGTTTCTCCAAAGTTTGCATCATGTTTAATTTATACTGTTTCATAACCTTAATAAAATGTGGTTCCTATGTATATTCATTGATGATGACCTCATTTGAGTCCACAGCCATTCATGAGAAAAAGATTCTTCTCTAAGAGAGGTTACTGATATGTCTGCTTGTCACTTACACTTGTAATGTAACACATTACAACTTTGGGTGGTAAAAACTAGAGGCTTTCTCTACAGCAAAGACCCAGCTCCAGGCAAGTCACCATAGAAGGCAGAATTTTATATGATATTTTTTGTCTTTAGCTGTTGTTGAGACTATTGGGAATTACTCTAATCTCTAATTTCTTCAATTTTCTAATTGTGGCATATGCTAGAGTTCCCTCTGGTAAAATATACATAATATTAAATACACAACATTAAAACTATTCTTCACTTAGTATCGATAAATCTATCAGGTGAAACAGGTACAAGTTACTAAGTTTGAAGGTTGGAGTCAAACCTGTGTCCACCTGACTCCTATAGATATTTTGATAGAGTTATGACTATGATACACTACAACGAACATGGGCTTGGGGATCATACTTATGTTTAAATCTCAGTCCTACTGTGGGGCGCCTGGGTGGCTCAGTCAGTTAAGTATCAGACTCTTGGTTTCAGCTCAGGTCATGATCTTACAGTTGTGAGATCGAGCCCTGTGTTGGGCTCCATGCTGAGCAGAGAGTCTGCTTCAGATTCTCTCTCTCCCTCTGCCCCTACCCCCAGCTCAAAGTCTCTCTCTCTCTCTCTCTCTCTCATAAAATAAATAAATAAAATCTTTAAAAAAATAAATCTCAGTCCTGCTCTTTATTGGTTGTGCAACCCTAGGCAAAGTACTGAGTCTATGAGAGTCAATTTTGCTTCTATAAAATGGGATTAATTGTACCTCCATCAGAGGGTTGATATCAGGTAGAGGCACTACCTAATATAGTGTCTTGAATATTATAGATACTCAGATGTGATTCACCTTCTCCCACTACCTTCTAAAGCTCATGTTCTTTCCACCAAACCAAGTGACTTTCTTTTCTTCTTCCTCACCGCTGACTAAAACTGAGCATTTTTTTTTCATTGCTAAATCATGGCAGCCTCACTTAAATGGTCTTTGATTTCTTGATTGTCTTTTAGATAGACTTTACATTTATCCACTGAAGCTTTTAAAATACAAAGCAGAAAACATTGCATTAATGAATAAAAGATGTTGAATACTGTTATTCCCATGTGCTTTGCATTCTCACTCCAATTGCAAAAATTAATATCATGAATTGAAAAAAGGAAAGGAGAAAAGAAAAAAGAGCCAAATCTAAGGGAAAAAAATAGGAGAAATTTAGGAGAGAAAGAGGCATTATGGCACCTAGTCATAATCCTGGGCTGAGATTTATTTACAAAATGGTACCCAGTTTATTCATGCATTCATTAAGTATTCTCTGGAGAAAAGCAAGAATTGAATGGAAGACTAAAGGATCAGAATATGTCAGTCGGTGAAGCAAAGGTAGGAAAAGGATCTCTGCTAAGGGGATACCATCCTAGGGTTGAGACTTGCTCAAGGGGCATTAAAGAAACTAATGTCTCCCAGATGGTGTTTTAGAGTCCTATGAGATAAAGTAGTAAAGGACTTCAATGTCCTGACCATTTTTCTAAGCTTAGTAAGCATATATAGTGACATAGGAAGAAATAATAATAGAAACAAAATGCTTCAGAAATTCCCTAAGAGGGACGCCTGGGTGGCTCAGTCGGTTAAGTGTCTGCCTTCATCCTGGGACCTGCCAGGGTCCTGGGATCAGGTCTCGCATCAGGCTCCTTGCTCAGTGGGAAGCCTGCTTTTCCCTCTGCCTGCCGCTCCCCCTGCTTGTGCTCTCTCTCTCTCTGACAAATAAATATAAAATCTTTAAAAAAAAAAAAGTTCCTTAAGAACCTACAGAAAATCTAAATAAAGAAAAACCTAAAATAGACCCATTTTAAGTTTTCCTCTGCTTTTTCACATGTAGTCATTTCCCAATAATTTACAAAATGCTTTAGAATTTCAAACAAACCTCAGACTACACATAAAAAGAAGAGACAAGCCTATGTTTCAGTTTGGTAATTCCAGACTGGATGAGCAATTAGTGTTCAGCACTTGACTGTTAAAGTCACTTGGATGTATTTCTCTCATCTTTTAATTTATCCATCATTTTTAAAGCAGCAGACTCAAAATTGTTTGCCAAAGCACACAGGAATTTTTTTTTCTAATTTTGCATTGTTCCACCTGGCAAAAACTGGTTATCGACTACATTATCCAGAGTTCTTAAGGACCGGTCATACCTTCCCAGGGATCCCCATCCCTGAATGTCCCACACTAGTAATTCTCTAGGCTGGAGACACGGCTTAGTCAGGCCTCCAAATATTGTCAGTGCCTAGAATACTGTTGAAGGCTCATTTAAACTTATATAATAAGACTTCACATGAATGATTCTCTGAGAAAAAAAGAAACTAAACGTCATCTTCCTCTCTGACTCAAGCCTAGGGTTGGCCACCAAGGGAAACGGGCCCTCCTCGGTTCCCCTTGGAACTCTATGTAAACAGCTTGAAGCCAAGGGAAATCACCTAATCCTAGCTAGTAAGATCAAGGGTTATGTCCCTCCTCCAGGAGTGCTAGCCTGCTCTGGCTATGACCAAATACAGAGGGAAAGGTCCAATATCATTATATGAATGTCTACTTCCTCCTTGCAGGTGGCAAAGATCAGGGAAGCAGGAACTAACTAACTAACCTAATATAACAAATAAGTAAATAAATAAATGCAAGAGTGAATGAGCAGAAACAATGTTAAATATGAAGGGAAGGGAGCCAATGAGGAGAGGGAACAAGGGATGAAAACCACATGCTACTAGAAAGACAGTTGAGATAGACATAGTGATGCTTCCAGCAGCATCAAGCACTACTACCTTCGTTCCCCTACTTAAACTACCGTGGGCACCTTTGCACAAGTTGCTATCTCCTTCCAAAGTTGAGCACAATTTATCTTAAAGGCATCTTGCTGGTTAATACAACTTTACAATAAACTCTCCGCAAAGTGTAAAGAACTGAAGAAATAAATTGAAGTGGCTTTTAGTGATGGCTGGGGGTACCAGATGGACAGCTTTGCAAATGGATGGCTTCTGCTTCTCCCAAGAATAGATACAGCCCGATAAAGAGAAGTGTAAGATTTCCAACTGCTTCACCAGGATGCCTTCGCCCTGACAAAGTAATGGCTGCGAGAAAGAAAGAACAAGTCACCTTTCCCAGCCAGTTCTCTGCTGACACTGCTCAAGAACTGCCATTTAGCACCAAGGTGATAGGAGCGTTTTCCTTCCTACCGGCCAAACAGAGGCACCACTGGCTTATTTCACTTGGAACAGCGAACAGTCAAATCAGATAGCAATAACTTTTGACTACCCTCAGCTCCACCGGATACAAAGCGCTGAACTTAAAGTGAAAACCAACTTGAGTTTCCCATTACAATTTCCCATAGCCATCTGGTCCTCTAACGGTCCCCGGCACTAAATCAGGTAATGCAGTATAGTGTAGCTATTTCATCTGGTTCTCCCAAAGATATTTGAAATGAGTACTCTGCCATCCATGAAATCAAATGAATCTCAGGGACATTTCTATTTATGCAGTGTGAGGGGGATCTTTCAAAAGAGAAAGGAAAAGTATAAAAAAGGATGGAATGTTTCCAGGAGAACAAGTAATGTGCATTTTCCTTTCAGAAAGAAAAGTAGCAAATACCTATGAAAAATTGAGGGACATAAGTTAATGTGGAGTCTTCACATCATTTATTTATGTACTGAACTTAAGAACCACTAAAGTCATCTTCATCACACAACCTTAAAATGAGCAGAGACCAATATAACACGACTATCAGATTACAGTCGGTAGATGTTAGGAAACATACGCTTTGTTTATCTTACACTTTTCTAAACAATCATGCACAGCTTTCTTTTGTTCCAGGAGTCATTCAGGCATATAATAAGAGTTCCAGCAAGTTGAAACCTCTTGTATCTGGTTATTTTCAGACAGTTGTAAACTTGCTGCCTCCAAGTCAGGAGTTTTCTTACGTTGTCAGCAAGGATTTAAAAAAATGCCATCATCCCAATTCTTGTTAGTAAAAGAGCTGCTCTATCTTCAGTCCCTTCCATTAACCCTCATTAACAGTTTGCACTTACTTTTAAAATAATTTTAAACATCTCTGATGCTTTCAAGGTAAAAAGCACTTATGCTGCAGTGTGCAGCTCTCACTTCTTGCTCCCTTAGCTGTTATAATTTCTCACACTGGCTTTTTTTTTTTTTTTGTACCTCGAAGCAAATCTCCTACCATCAGCCTGATGAACCCACAACTGGTTTTCCCATGCATTTAAAACTTTGCCTCATCTTTGCTCTTCTATTGGTTCATTCATTCATTCTTTCACATAACAGACATTTCCATAACATCCCGTCCTGTCTTCACTTGTCCTACATACATGTTGGATCAAATTCAAGATAAAATAGTATGTGATTGAGCCATAAAAAAAATATTATGTGATTGAAAAGGCACTAGAACAGAAATCCTGGAAAAATAATATTATGTGATTGAAAAGGCACTAGAACAGAATTCCTGGAAAAATAATATTATGTGATTGAAAAGGCACTAGAGCAGAAATCCTGGATCCTTGTGTCAGCTCTGTCATCCATCAAGTATGTGACCTTGAGCAAGTCACTTTCCCTATATATACCTCCGTTAATAGGGGATGGGCTATGTCATATCTAAAATCACTTACAGCTTTGAAATTCTACTATATCATTCTCACCCCAGGTATCAGTGCAAACAGATAAATCCATACCACGACGTTAGTAATTTTGAGATACCAATTTCAAGATATTTACATTTTTCAGTGGTTGAATACAAGGGCTTTCCTAAAAGGAAGTAAGGAAATTCTGACTTTAGTATTTTGGATATGTTAATGAGTCGATGAAAGAGTGCTTGAGGACAGAGTTTAAATTCCATGTAGGAGACTAGTCTTGACTATTAGTCTACTCGCTATCTGCAATTCATCTCCTGCCATTCTCCCTTAACCCTTCACTTCCTCACATCCCATGACTGCTCTCATCAATGTTACCAAATGACTTTCACAGAGTTTGATCCATGAGTCAACTGTTACTCCTCATCTGACTTGATTCATCATCATCATTTGACATATTTGATCACTCCCTCCTTAAAACACTTTCTCTGTTGGACATCTATGACTCACCCACCTCTCTCCCTACCTCATTTTTCTTTGCTGATGGCTAATAGACTTCTAAAAACAAGTATTCCTGATGTTCTTGGCCAAACCTCATCCTGACAGTCCAGTTGATAGAAGCTCCATCTTTTCAGATGCTCTGTCAAAAAAGTCTTTGGGGCATTTTAGTCCCTTTATTTCTCTCATACCCTACATCTAATCCATTGGGATCCTGACTCTAGTTTAAAAATGTGTCAGAATTAAATTATTTCTTACCTCTCCTGCCATCTCCCTCCTGGAGCTGCAATAGCTACTTAAAAGACCTCCTTCTAGGCTTATCCTTTAGAACCTGTTCTCAACACAGACATCAGAATGGTCTTTTGAAACACTAATTCGAACCCTCCATTGGCTCAGCAGTGTCTTCACAATGGCCTATAAGCCCTACCTCCTCTGGCCCTCCATAGCCCCTCTGATTTCACCTCCTATTGCTTCCTCCCCTTGCTCACTCCACTGCAGTCAAGGGGCCCTTCTCACATCACACACGACAGGAGTAGCCTTGGTTCTTGCTGTTCTGCCTACACACATTTGCACAGCCAATTTCCTCACCTCCTTCAAGTCTTTGCTCCCTTCTCATCTTCTCAATGAACCTTGACCTTCCTGCCTCTAGCAGGCACTCCTAACCTCCCTTATCTGGATCTACTTTTTCTTTTTCCATAGCACTTCCCACCTTCCCATGTCCTATACAATTTACGTATCATATTTCTTGTTCATTTTCTGTCCTCCCAAGCTAGAATGTAAGCCATGGGAGGGCAGGGATCTTTTCCTGGTTGTTCATCCATGTACATGGACATTTTCCCTACTTTTCCATCTCCATAAATACAAGAAAAAAATGTTATTTCAACTAACTTCTTTGATGTCACCCTCTACCTGCTTCCGATCATGTTAACCTTCTCAAAGTTGAAGGCTTTCACTTGTTCAGATATTTTCAACAACTCAAGTACCTGGAATTGTCTCAGGCACCTCGTATTTTATATTCATCAAATAAAAGTTTAATCTATAGATCACTGAGGGATGGGCGAGTAGGGGAGAGTGGTCCTGTAGCTATCAGATTATAGCCAACATCACGAGAAGCTACATGTGAAATAATAAGCTTAATACAGCTTCATCCCAATTATCCAATCAAAGCCCAATCCTGCTGTCCTGCTTGATCATTTTATAACCCTGATGGATGGACAATGTTTGGAGTTCACTTCTCACTGTGGAGACCCCTGTTCTTCGCCCATCAGAATTATCAGAACAAATTATAACCTTGGGCTAGAGAAACATGAAGAGTAGACTTAGAATAGAGCCTATAAAATAACTACTTTATCTACTGTAAGAAATATAAAAGAGAGGAGTAGTAATTAACAGGTATTGAGATCTAAACCTGCGACAGACATTATCTTAAGATTTCACAAGTATAAACTCTTTTCTTCCTTGCAATAATCCCTACCTCCTGACTTCACCCCTCTCTCCCCATTATTGGATGTGATCCATCTGGACAACAATCACAAAGCAACAAAAGTGCAAATGGGTCAGAAGGGAAGATACAAAGCTAAGAAATAGACCATGGCCTTTAATACTTCTAAAGTAAAATGTTATCTGTTAAGCACAGCTGTCATATCTCCATGAAACCAGGTTGAGAAAATGTTTATGTTGACACATTGAAGTTCAAATATTCAAGGGTAATTAGATTTCTCCAAGGTGAATCATGGAGATGGCCTAGTTAGAAGTCGACACAGAACTTGCACTTTCCAACCATAAATCAGCACTGACATACTTAAGCACATTTCTAAACATTTTTGCTTGTAGCTTCATCAATTATTTTACATATTTTCTGTTACTAGTCTTTTACAAATTTCATTAGGATCACAAAAAAATTTACTAACTTACCTCTCCTCATCTCAGTATTATTTCCTTTTTTTTTTTAATTTGAGGGAGAAAGCACCCATGAGTCAGGAGAAGGGCAGAGGGAGAGAATCCTCAAGGAGACACCCCCACACACCAAGCGCAGAGTCTGACATGGGGCTCTATCTCATGACCCGTGAGATCAGGGCCCAAGCGGAAACCAAAAGTCAGACGCTTAACTGACTGAGCCACCCACATGCCCCTCAGTATTATTTCAAGTAGCTTTTTATTACCCTACTTCTCCATCTCCATAAATACAAGAAAAAAAAAGTTATTTCAACTAACTTCTTTGATGTCACCTTCTACCTGCTTTCAATCATGTTAATCTCAATGTTGAAGGCCTTCACTTGCTCAGATATTTTCATCAACTCATTCAGCATACATTTATTGAATTGCAATGACAGTGCTAAGCACAAAAGGGCATAATCCACAGTCCTTCAATCAAAAAATGTAGTGTCTAATAGTAAAGGAGAAACCAATACACTGAAATAGCTTCCTATAAAACCTCAATGTCCATAAACAGAGGATTAGATAAATAAGACATTTATGTTCATGAAATGGAATACTACAATTTAAATTATTAGATTTAAATACATCAATATGGCTAGTTTTTAAAATATATTGAGTGAAATAGCAAATTTTCAAAAGATACATGCAATAATCACATTATGTTCTTTAGCGAACAGATTACAAAATGACATTATGTATTGCTTACAAATAAACAGTGTGTAACAAAAAATAAAAAACAAAGATTGAGAGGTTAGGTACCAAATTCAGATTAGTGGTTACCTCTGGAGAAGGAGGAGGTGAATGGGATTGGAAAATGTGTAATGTGAACCTCAACTTGATTGGTAAGATGCTATTTCTTTATTTAAAGAAAAATATTCGAAGCCAGGAATTTTAAATGGTAAATTTTGTTAATTTGGGGTAGTAGGATATATGGTATTTTTCTATGTTTTAATGATTTTTCCCCAAATATCTTCCAAATTTATATATGAGAGAGAAGAGAGAGGGAAAGGGGTCACACTGAGAACACATTCACAATAAATAGGAAGTGAGTGACAAAGGCTGCAGAGAACATACCAGAGATATAAGCAGGTGTCAACAAGGGAGTAGCACTAAGAAGGGCTGTGAGGTTACAATGGGGAGAGACCAGTGGATGGGAGTGTTCCTAGAAGTCTTCCTAAAAATGCTAGACTGGAGTCAGGCTTAAAGAATGACCAAAAGTCATACAGACTGAGGAGAGCAAAAAGTATTCCAAGAAGGAGAAATGGCAAAAGGAAAGACAAAGCTACAGGACAGAACATGGAACGCGCAGCAGAGACAGAGCCTCAGGAGACAGTCTTGAGCTTGAATTTTAACCCTGCTATTCACTTGCTTAGTGACCTTGGGAGGGTCACTTAATCTCTCTAAAACTGTGTCTTCAACCTGAACAAGGGATAATAATATCTTCCTGGCCGCAGGATTGCACAGGCTAGAGAAAGTGTATTCAAAGATGCCTGCATATAGTGATACAGTAATGCTCACAAATGAAGATTATGATTAATGATTATCACATGGCACAAAGATTCATTCAGGTCTCCTGATTCTGGAGTCAGTGATCTTTTCGTAACACCACATTGCAATTTAGCATTATCCTATAGTCATGTGGCCAAAACTTCCACGGTAATAAAGCAAGAGACCTCAGTGGAGTCCTGGACAGCTCACTGGATCTCAGTTATAAATTATGCCTCTTTAAAACAGCATGGAAATTCCTCAAAAAATTAAAAATAGAACCACCATACGATCCAGCAATTCCACTTCTGGGTATTTATCCAAAGAAAATCAAAACACTAACCAAGAAAGATACATGCACCCTCATGTTCACTGAGCATTATTTATAATAGCCAAGACATAGAAACAACCTAAGTGTCCATCGATGGATGAACGGGTAAAGAAAATGCAGTGTATATATAGCTGACCCTTGAACAACACAGGTTTGAAATGATTGGGTCCACTAATACACAGGTTTTTTTCAATAAATACAGTAGTACAGTACTGTAAATGTATTTTCCTTATGATTCTCAGTAACTCTTTCTTTTCTTTTTCTCACTTTATTGTAAGAATATAGTATATAATAATTTAACATACAAAAATATGTGTTAATTGACTGCTTATGCTATCAGTAAGCCTTCCAGTCAATAGTAGGCTATTAGTAGTTCAGTTTTTAGGGAATCAAAAGCTATACATGGATTTTTAACTGCAAGAGGTGGGGGGGGGAGAGGGGTTAGTGCCCTTAACCCCCACATTGCTCAGAGGTCAACTGTCTACATGGAATATTATTCGGCCACAAAAAAAGAATGAAATCTTGCCATTTGCAACCCAGATGGATCTTGAGGGCATTATGCTAAGTGAAATAAGTCAAAGAAAGACAAATGCTAAAGGATCTCCCTTATATGTGGAATCTAAAAGAACAACAATAACAAAAAATCCCAAAACTGCTCTTACAGATACAGAGAACAGATTGGTGCTTGCCAGAGGCAGGAATGGAGTGTAGAAGGTGGGCAAAATGGGTGAAGGGAGTCAAAAGGTACAAACTTCCAGTTGTAAAATAAATAAATCTTGGGAATATAATGTACAGCATGGTGACCATGGCTAATGATACTGTATCGCATATTTGAAAGTTGCTAAGAAAATACATTTTAAAAGTTCTCATCACAAGAAAAAATTCTGTAACTATGTATGGTGATGGATGTTAACTAGACTTAGTGTGGTGATCATTTTGCAAATTATACAAATATTGAATTATTATGTCATACACCTGAGACTAATATAATGTTGTATGTCAATTATACCTCAGTTAAGAAAAATGTCTCTTTTTGGTGGCAAAAGAGCCCCAGACTCTACCTCTAACTCCGTGTTGTTGGTGTTTCTCTGGAACATTTCTAACTATTTTGTCTGTCCTATATATGACCTTGAAGCAGTCAAAAGTAGAACTCTTGGTCAATTAGCTTCCCAATTTTTTAGTAAGCTGCTGGCTAAAATTCTGAATACCAAACTTGTGTCAGCCAGGAAGTTAAAATAGGAGGTTATACGTTTAATGCCTTGAGGTCCCTGGTCTTCAAGGTTTACCAAAACACCAAGTGCACAGGACTTTGGTCACATTGTTGTTATTGATAAAGCATTCACAGATTTGTTCAATGGACTCTAACATATTTTTCATTTTATTTAAGCTGTTATGCTTGTTATGAAAGCAAGTTTAAAGAGCATTAAAAAAAAACTTCATAAGACTTACACAATGCTCTGTTATGTGAATGGTATATTTTACTCTGAAAGTCCCCAGGCCTCTTTTATCTTACCCAGTATCAGCAAAGGGAGGCTCCATCCACATGATTCCCAAGCACACTTCACTCCAAAGCAGACTGATGGTCCCTTGCACTCTACTGAGCCAGCTGCAGCATGAGCTAAGCCCAAATTTGGGAGACTGAATTATTTTTCTCAGTGAGGTTTTAGCAACCATTAGCACTATCCCAGGAAGTTGTCCTTTCTTGGAGATAAATTGCCATAGGAAACTATGTTTTCTCTTTTAGCACATATTTCCAAATTTCATTGCTCTGCATGGAGGGGAAGAAGCATATGTTGCTTCTCAACACCACTCACTTCAAACAACTGAGAAACACAAGGTTGTTTAGGCCACAGGAACAATGGACACACACCATCCAGAAATCTCTTTTTGTCTGACAAAATGCCACAAACTTGCATTGATAACATGCTATTTTTGTTCACCATCAATCCACTACAGCTGCCACCAAAACAATTCAAAACAATATCCGAACTTTCAAAAATCTTCACCAACCTCCTACCCTTTTCCTATACCTTTTCTTACATCTCCCAAAGAACAAAGAAACAGTGCTGTGATCTTATCAGGGTTAGTTAACTTAATTAAAGGCACTAACTTGGTCACGTTGTTTTGGGTGGCAGTGATGTTGTCACAGAGAGGATTTAAAATAATCTAAGATGACATCTCAGCCCTTGACAAAAACCCACACCAAAACCACAGCCAGGATTGGTTCTAGTGGTTGACATTTGGGGCTATCTTCTAGACAAGGAAGCCAGAAAGAGGATGGGCCAAGCATCAGCAATCCTTTTAATCCAATGTCCTTCCACAGTAATGGGGAGCAGAATATGCCACCCCAAAATGGGCCCCTTTTGCATAGGATTACTTTGAGCTGAAGGCAATTGAGAAGAAACAGATATAAGAAAACTTCTCTGCCCTCCCCACTATAAAGGCAGGATACGGATTTGTAAAGGGGTCCACTTTTTACCAGGAAGGACAGACATTACTAAAGACAACTCTAGACCCTTATTAGCCCAGAGAGGGCACCAGAGGATTCTATACAACAAACTCCACTAACTAGACCTTATCTGCCATTAGTTCTCCCATGTATTAACCTTATCACAATTTGCCACCCTAGAAATCCAAAGTGCTTTTCCTTAATCTTGTGCCTTCTCAAAAAATGTATCTTTTTTTGTTAAGATGTTATATATGCCCAGGTTCTAACCACTCCTTCAAGTTACTCATTACTGAGTACTCCCATGTGTACATAAGATGCACTTGTTAATAAACCCGTTTGTTTTTTTTCTTGTTAATCTGTCTTTTGTCAGTCTAATTTGCAAGGCCCCAGCCAATGAACCTAAGATGAGTAGAGGGAAAGAGAGTTATTTTCCTCCCCTACAAGAGCATCCTAGAGGATAAGATGGGTTGGTAAATTGCTTTTTTCTATCTGCTCTAAAGAGATTACCCATGGCTGGGATTGTTGGTCTAGTGTCTTCTATGATTATAAAACCTTCCAACAATTACAGGTAAGAGATAAATGAGGACAGAAAAATCCATGATTTCTTTTCTATTTCTAATTTTGCAAACTTCTGAAATTAAAGGAATCTTTTCTCTTCCCTTAAGAGAAGCAGAGACCAGTAAGTACAGTACATCTGATGATGCTTTAAAGGTAACATTTTGGAGTTCATCCCCACAGACGGGGTAGGCAACAGCAGAGAAATCTATGTATGGGACTTCGATTAGCCATCACATTTTTTCATTTTATTTTTTGATTAACTTTTCTCATGCATAGCTGAAAAAAAAAACACTAAACAGAATGAAAGGCAAGTTTTGTAATTAGACTAGATTGCCCAAGGCAAGAGAAAAAGAGAGACAAGCAAATCCTGTAATTCAGTTCCTAAGTAACATCCTCCACATGATAGAGCTTCTTCATACAGTTTTTAATCAGGTTTTAAAGTTTTGCATGTATACACTGAAATGAGTGTTTCTTTTGGGAAAATGTATTAGTTTGCATCAAGGCTTTCATTTTCTCTTAAACACACCTTCTCCCCCATATTGTAAAACATATCGTACATACAGGTGTGTGGCAGCAGAGAGAAAAGGGAAAATATCACGAGAGAAACACATGATAAAGCTTACAAAGATGGAAAACCGTGGACTATGTGATAGAAGTGTTGAAGGAGTGTGCCCAACACAGCACTGATGGCTCAATGTCATCCTGGCGCAAGGTTTCCTTTTGCCTTTGAACCAAGAACATTCCTAATCAATAAGTTATATAAAAGAATAAGCCCAGCACATTGGTAACAAGTACATAAAATGAAAGGAATAGCAAAGATGGTAAAATAAACATATTAAGACTCCAGAAGGACTCAAGAAGTATAGGCCAGAACTAACAAGATATAAGATATCGTAACAAGTAAGGATAATTCAGTAAGATACAGTTCTACACTGGGATAAAAAAACTCAGGCGCAAATTCAGAAAATGGTGGAAAACTAGCAGCTAGGGTCTGTATTAGAAAAAGTCCTGAATACGGAATTAGAGAACACCCGTGGTTTAAGTCAGTTTAACTCCCTTATCTCCATCTGTTTTCTCGTGTTGAAACTGGGCATAACAGTATCTACCTCTTGGGATTGTTAGGCCATTTAAAAGAGATGACATGTGAGACTAAATCTTAGAGCAGTCTATGTGAGCTCAGTCTTTGAGCTGAGGGCTCAAAAAACCGAGGTTTTGTGAGCCCACAGGCAATGTGAGCCCGCAGGTCAAGCAGTGCCATGCCTCTACTGTGCTCAGTATTGGTCAAACCAAGGGAATAACACTGTGATCAGGTATAGGGGCCTCGATCTTAGAGGAAGGGAGGAAAGTCAGAAAGCATTTTTTGTACACCAATTTATGTGTCTAATAGGAGGCTCTGGGGATATTCATAAAAAGCCATGGTCTCTACCCTCAAGGAGCTCTTAATCTAGAAACAAAGGACAGTATTGTTTATCTAGAAGAAGTTGGTCAGTGTGTTGCCAGTTTCATAGGCAAATCACTCTTCAGTCACCCACTCCGTCTAACCCAGCATTTGTAACTACACAATAAACGTTTTTTGAAAGAATGAGTGATAAAAGTTTTGCCTGGGAGGGTGAAGATCTAGGGAGAACAAGAAAACTCTCTTTAATATTTTGAAATTCTAACTTAAGAGAGAATCCATCTATATTCTATAGCTCCAGGGAGCAGAACTGAGGCAAAAATGTTGAAGAGATAAGGAGGCAGATTTGAGTTTTCTACAGAAAAACTTTCTACTAATGAAAGCTGCCGAAACAGAAAGGACTAGCTGAAGAACTGGTAAATGCCCTATCACCAAGTGTCCAACCAGGGGCTACACAGGGTGGTCAGGATGCTCTAGAAGAAATTCCTACACTGGGCCATTGGCAGCTGAACTATGTGAGAAAAAAATTTGCTTTCCATTTGAGAGGTGCTCATCAGAGGATGAAAAGGCTATAGTCCTAATACCCAGGGCCTGTTTGCAAAGCCTGTCACACTGAAGGCTGGGAAATTTGACCGGGCAACAGCACTTGGTTCAAACAGTCACAAAAAACAAGAGGGAAGATGACGACTTAAAAATTACCTCAGGCTATAATGTGGACTCCACGAACTCTGTGGCATCTGGTGTTGGTATGTGGAGATGTACAGTCCAGTCTTCACGCACCATGACAGAAACCTCTCCCGTAGTCCTTGGCTCCACCATGGAAGTCTGAATTAGAACAGCTACTCCATAGCTGGTCAAGTGCATAAAAGGAATTTTTGCCAGTGAACTTACAAAAGTGTCATTGCTTCAGATGTAATAGCTTATGTAACAATTTCCAGATGCGGATTCACGTCCCCCCAAGACAGTAACTTCCCTATGCCTACCTTGAATGAAGTAAACCAAGTGGAGTTGACCCCAGACCAGAATGAAAGGTGCATCCATGTCTTCATTTGGGGCTGCCCTCCAAGTCCTAATACCTGGACACCTCATGATTAATTGCCCATAAGAAAAATACTAATAAAAGCACCGCTGGTCCTGGGTCATGGCAGACACCGTGAAGATGGTACAGGAATGTCCTATATCGGATAAACATTGCTCTATAACAGCAAAAATATTTATTGCTGTAAGATTAGTTAAGGTTATTATATTTTATCTGGGCCTGAGAATCCTAAAGCTTGGCCTTCTTTGTGTGCCTCTATTCAAAGATCACAAGCTATGAGGTCTTTTTGTGAGATATTTGCTTACATAACTAAGACAAAATCTCTGAGACCTTAGAGTTAGATTTAAATAGATCTAAATTGCCCTTTCAGGGAATTTGTGTACCTGTCCTTCTCTAAAAGTTATACTTCTTTGCTCTGTTAAAAAAAAAAAATCCACTTAGGATACAAGAAGAAAAGAAAAAGAAAAAGGAAGGAGGGAGGGAAGGAAGGAGGGAGGAAGGGAGGGTGAGAGGAAAGGGAGAGAAGAAGGGAGGAAGGAAAGAAGGCAAGCTAGATCTTTCTCTTTCCAGGCCTCATGATTGAGACCCAGGGTTTGTGAGCATCTGACAGAGCAGGGTCCTTTGCCAGCTGCTCCTCTTTGATGCCTGACCCTGTGTCAGGGGCTCTGATTATACCTCAAAGCTAATGGCTGGTTCATGGTTCTTAATGGCTGTATCCATTGTTGCTTCACCTCACAGGCCCATTGCCTAGAATCCAGCTAAAAAGAACAATCCCAAATTTCCTATCCAGAGTTGCATGTAGAAGCAAAACCAAAGGCTTAACACAAAAGGGAAGTAAAACTGTGAAGTCCATTTCTAAAATTAACAAAAGCCTGAAAAACACCTACTCGAGGGCTCCGTTTCGTCTTCAAGAAACATCAGGATCTAACTCTTCACTCCGAACTTTCCATCCCAGGCCACTTCGGCAGCACCACATTGCGATTCTCTTATTTAAGGAATGGTTTGAAATATTCCCCAGCCCTGTTTAACACATCCCAAAGCACATGTCGACGGTGTGGAAGGGCACTGCCAAATGGCCAGCCCTGCTGTGAACCCAGGTGGGGAGCTGGGCCAGCACGAGAGGTTGCATCTGTTTGGCAGCTTCCTCCAAGCTGTTCGAGTTGAGACCACAAGTGAGAGGTGCTCCTTGAGGTTCGCAGTCAACGAAGCCAAAGAGCAAAGGGCACAGCCCAGGGCCTAGAACAAAGGACAGGGCAGGGGCGGCCATGAGCCACCTGAACGATCCCGCTCCTCAGCAGGGCCACAAACCAAAGCGCTTTCTGAGGCCCATGGCGGCCCTTCTGAATGAACGCCAGAATCCGGAGCAGCAGGTCACAAATGGCGCTTCGAGCCACCTCTCCAGCCTAGATTTAACTGTTTCCGTAAACAAGGTGAAAAATAAATGAGGTTGTACTTAAGCTGTCAAAGGCCTCACGCCCTGACCTCTGCAAAGGAAATTCTGACTGGTTGGTCCTACCTTCCCGCTATGTCCATTTGCCGCAAGTCGTGAGAGTAAATTCAGGCTCAAAACCGCTCAGGCTATCATCCACAATCCGTGTCTCACTTCACTTCTAAACGTTCAGATAAATAGAAGCCTCATCAGTAAACATTGTGACAGTTATCTCTTTAACTGTCATTTATATAAACTTTTGCACATCTCTTTCTAAATCAAGCTCAGATGTATCAGTTGTTCAAATATAAACATATTTAGCAGAATTCTGTCATTTCCTCGTATGTATATTCATTTGCGAATGACTCACTTCATACATCTTCATAAACCTGAGAAACTCTCTGTTGAGTTCTTCACGGATGCAGGCAATGGTGCCGCCAGAGTGGAAAGCTGATAACGTATGCGGGGGGCGGGGGGAGAGTAGCCCAAAGTCGTGGCCTTGGGATCATTTTAATCCTTCTTTGGGTCCAAGAAGTGTCACAGAGGTTCACCCGAAATAAAATTATCCCTTTCTCTTAGCTTGTTTTGTACCACCTGATCCTCTAACTCTTTATTAAACATTATCTTTCCCATCTGCTCTCGCGGATGTTCAACATCTTGTGGACCAACTCCAGGCTGATCGGTTTTTATGGGCAACGTGATCTCAGCTTTATGCACCTACTTAGGATGATCCCAAGGACAGAGAAGATGAACAATCCATTAGCTATAATAAGCAACTACACATCTCGAGATAGCTACAGCGTATATTTGGTTTCAAAAGAAAAGGCTGAATTAAAACATGTCCCAAAATGTCTAACCTCCAACATATAGAAATAGCATTTTCTGTTCTCCATGCTCTGGTGAGCAGTGCTACTAGAAATCACGTCTCAGTCTCACTCAATCAGACTTTCCAGCCCTTAAATCTTATTTTAAGATCTGACACTACAGCAAGAAAAAGATACTCTTGAAAGCCCGCTTCGTGATGATCTGTGGGCAAAGCGTGCAGAATGTGCACAGGCACGCAGGCACACACGCATGCACTCTTTTAAAGGAAAAAAAATGCATTGTTATTGCTTGATATAGGAAACTTATTTCTTCAGTAACTATAATTACATGTATCCTGTTGCTTAAATTTATAAAACCTCAGTCATGAAAATTTAGTCAAATACACAGAGTTATCTGAGAAAGACAAATTATACTCCTAGCCAGGGGTGATGACAGGCATTGGAAAATCATTGCTATTATTATTTCAAAATTTAGTTCAGTACAAAGTAATCTACTAGGACCTCATTTGCTCACATTACTGTAAAAGATTTTGCTTACTTGATTTTGATAAGAATTCCCTCTAAAGACGCATCTCTCTTTGTACCCCTGTTTTATTGATGAGCTCAGTCTGTTTCTTGGGCTGACCTTTCAAACAAAGATACTTGCTTTTTCTGTTACTGAAATCTTCATGATCCTGTAATAATAATGATTATGATGGCATCTGGTCACACTGTATATATTAAATGACAAGACAGAGCTGGCCACATGTCTTCACAGCTTACTGATCTCATTGATGAGAGCTGTCAGGCTGCCTCCTTGCAACTTGCATTTCAAGGTAATTAAAAACTAGCTTTTTTAGCAGCTTGAACTTTGTTTTGCAGTGAATTGGAAATATCGCATGCTGCAGAAATAGAGAATGTACCAGTCACCTGCTCGACTTTACGCAAGACAAGGTGTGAAAAACAGGTACAGGAGTTAATCACGTATCCAGAGTGAGGGCTTTCAAGAGCTTGCATGTGTTTCTTTATTCATTGTTTTGCCTAAGGAAAGAATGCTAAAGTGCGGAGCTGAGTGTCATCTTCAAATTGCGGTTTAGGACCTTACTTAACAGGTCAAAGCCAAGGTGAAGCCAAGGTGAAGCTGGAGGCAGGCATGCATCAATGGGCACAGGCTGTCCAGAAGAGTGCACACACCAGCAGTGCTGACCTCTGGGGATGGAAGCGGGGTGCTGACAGGAAGAATGACTTTTCACTGGGTTCTCTCTTGTTCCATTTGAACATTTTACCTGATGTTCAAATTACTTTAAAAACAAATCTAGCGCTAGCTAAATAGCGTTTGCCCCTCCCGGCGCTGTGACAAGCCCCACTGGTCCCAAAGGTAGCACAAGCAAAATGGCCCAAAACCACGGCTGCCTCCCGAAGGCCCAGCTCTTCACTTCCTTTCTTTTGACCTCAGCCAGTGTCCTCAGACTCTCACCCTGGCAAAGCAAGTGTCCAAGAAACCACCTGCTTTCCCGAGTACAAATGAAGGATAACAGTTTTGCTTTCCTACATGTACATTATGAAGCAATGTCAGGCTGAAAGAAACCACGCAAATCTTCATCATTGAGAACGTTGGAAACAAATTTTCCTAGCTTCTGCGATCGGTTGGGGAAGATGCCTGTGTGTGTTCTGGTTTGGAGGGAAGAGGAATATCTAGGCAGGGAAGAGGAGGGCTGGAATGATGAGCAGAAGATGGGACCCTGCGCTGGAGGATGGCCCCCAGGGCACACAGCTGGGCCTGCCCGAGCAGGTGTCTGTGCAGAATGCTGGGAAAATGGGCCCTTCCTCCCAGTTCCTCCACAGGCTGCTGGTGTCTGTGCGAGCCCTGAGCACAATATGCATGAAACGCTACCACTGGATGCCTTCAACGTGGTATACAGCAATTCCACCTAGCAGACCCCTGGGCTAGCGAACATATTTCTGCAGGGTTCTTTCAAGGCTCTCCACGAGATTGCTCTAACCTTCCTTAGCTGCTTGACTTGACTTCTTTCTGCCTTTCAACGCCCTCTTTGATACTGCTTCAAACCCAGATCTTCTCCTTCTAGTCACACATGCATGCATTAGAACACAGTAAGACAAAAATTTGCCTGCTCAAGGATTAAATTTTTCACCTCTAGGCAGTTAGTAAGACCAAACTCATTAATCTCATTTGCTGTTTTCTGTTTGGCACCAACCAGTGAAAATGCTGATAAAAGGCTTGTGTTACAACTCTGTGGCTGCCCCACATGCCTGTGTTATTCGGCAGAGAAGTTGGCATGGGCACACCAGCTCCTGTTGCTGAATATTCCATGTGAGGTCTACTCTAAGACATCTGCTCTTGTGTCCATATGGGAAATTATTACATTAAGATTAAGTATCATTGGCTTTTTTTCCCCAAAATGGAAACATCTTTATTGCTTTTGCTGGTTGTAAAGTAATAAATACCTGCTTTACAAAATTCTAACACCAGAGAACAGGACAAAGTTGTAAATGAAAGTCCTCTTCATAATCTTCCCTGACTGGGATGTCTACTCTTATCAGTTTGGTATATATTTTGAGAGATATCTGTTATACACAATCATTAATGAATGTATACTGTACAGGCTATGCCAGAATTCTGCTCCAAGGGACAAAATCTAATGCAAACTATATTGAGCACAAAACATCTCACATAACTCAAAAACTCCAGCTAGTTTCAGGCATAGCTTGATCCAGGGACTAAAATGATATTACCAGGACTCACTTTCTATCTATCTCCTGCCTTTGCCATTCTCCATGTTGGGATTATTCTTGGGGTCCAAATGGCGTCCACCAGTTGCTCCAGGCTCACCTGTCCTCAGGTTAAATTCTAGCAACAAAAGGCGGAGAATCTATTCCAACTATTTCTCACACAAGTCTTAGGATCTGTATGGATCAACGTGGTTCAAATGATCATCTCCAAACCAATCAATATACCCAGGAAAATGAAATACTCTGATTGACGAAGCTTGAGTCTCACATGAACCCCTGGAGCCAGTGGTGAAATCAACTCCTTCCTAGTCACATGTGTGACTAGGGTGGATGCTTCCAGAAAATCATAGACTGTTGACAGAAAAGTGCTGTCAACAATGCTGATAAACAAAAGCAACAAATGTCCCCAAAACATTTGCTTCTTTCACCATCGGCATCAGGACCAGCTACATGATTTGTGGGGTTCAGTTCACAATGAAAATGAGGGGATCTGTGTTCAAAAGCAGTAAAAAAAAAAAAGTGGCATTAATGGTACAAAAATATAAAGCTGTTTCTGTTCTTCTGCAGTCTTCCCATCAACTAATCATAGTGTTTTGTTTTGTTTTTTTTACTGTGCAATGATGTTCTAAGTAAAGAAAAATTAAAAATTCAAAGTATTAGCATGACCACTCATATTTATATTTTCTGTATCAGATTCACAGGCAAATATAAAGCTTTTAACTCATGTACGGATTACCAGAATTATACAACTTGTACTTTGCAGCTCTTACCCATACATGTATTTCATTCTTAGGCAGAACTGTGGGAACGACCTCAGCTGTCTTCATTTCTCCCCTTGACAGGTTACACCTTCTACCACACTGTCTCCCTGCAGCTTACTGGTGAGTTAGGGAAGACTTAAAGGAAATGTAATTATGTGTTTCTCTCTTCTCCCTTTACTCCTATGCTATCATTTTCAGCACAAGAGGTGGTCAAATACACAGATGTAAGACAAGTATAAAAGGATATGATAGGGTTTCTCGGTCATTCACGTGTCTTAGAATGCCATCACATCTTTCTGCATTCAAAGCAAGTTCGGGTTTGCATGGCACACGTGGCCTCTTGGAGCTGTCTTGGAGCTGTCAGGGCCCCACCTGCTCAGCAGGAGTTGGAACTCCCTTACCTTGTACTCACTTGAGTCTCGCTAAGCTCCCACACTGGTGAGTTAACTGGAATTCTGTGCTCAGGGTCATTGAGAATGCTGTGTGCCAATGGGATGGGAAAGAAGGCCAGGCACATTTACTGCATTTATCTTTTCTGCTCGTGCACAGGCTCCATTGTCTTATCAAATTTCACTTACGAAACACAAATTCAAAAATAAAATTCTTAAGAATGCCAAGACAGGCAGTGCCCGGGTGGCTCAGTCGGTTAAGCATCTGCCTTCGGCTCAGGTCATGATCCCAGAGTCCTGGGATCGAGTCCTGCATCGGGCTCCCTGCTCAGCGGGGAGTCTGCTTCTCCCTCTGTGCTCTCCCTCTCTCTCTCTCTCTCAAATAAATAAACTCTTTAAAAAAAAATTGCCACGACAGCAACAGCCACGTATTAAACCAAGTTCAGGACCTTCTGAGAGCCAGACATGTACAACTACACGGGTCACAGGCCAAGGAAGCTGGCCTTGGGTCTCAATAAACAGAATGAGACTATTTAAATGACCAAAAGTGATTGAAAATCTCTGCAAAAAGCCTGAGATATGGCTAAGCAAAGCTGCTGCTCAGAAAGAAGGGGAGTGGGGCGCCTGGGTGGCTCAGTCATTAAGCGTCTGCCTTCAGCTCAGGTCATGATCCCAGGCTCTTGGGATCGAGCCCCGCATCGGGCTCCCTGCTCAGTGGAAGCCTGCTTCTCCTGCTTCTCCCTCTCCCCCCCACCCTGCTTGTGTTCCTCTCTCGCTGTGTCTCTCTCTATCAAATAAATAAATAAAATCTTTAAAAAAAAAAGATTTAGGGAGAGAGAGAATTGCCTGCACCCTGTAATATAAATTTAAAAAAAAAAGAAAGAAAGAAAGGGAGTTTCCACAGAGAGCAGTGGTAACAGCTTTGGGAAAAAAAAGAAATAGAAGCCATTTCAAATATCTGCCCTGAAATTTATGACTACTCAATCAAACCCATTACACATGTAAAATTCATTCATTTTTAATGATTACGTAGTATCCCATTGTACGATTGCACCATAATTTATTTTAACAGTCCCATATTAACATTTAGGTTCTCTCCAATTTTTCAGTAAGACTTTTATGAATATTCTTGAAAATTCATCTGATTATTTCCTGAAGACAAATTTCAGCAGTTGATAAATTTTAGCAGTTGAATCGCTGAGTCAAACAAGACGCATGTTTTAAATGTTTTATATACATTACCAGACTGTCTGTCAGAATGGTATACCAGTTTATACCAGTAACAATGTATAAGAAAGCCTGTTTCCTCATACTCAACACAGGATATTACCATTTGTTTTCATCTTTGCCAATCTGAATGATGAAAAATGGCATCATTGTACTTTTTTGAATCAGGGCTGAGGATAAGTATCTTTTTAGACTTATTGTTATATTTTATTTTTAACATTTCTGAACATTCAAATTCTCCTGGGAGCCCCCCCTCCCTCCGCCCGGTCTCACATTCAGTGAGAGATGAAGAAAAAGGCATGAACTGAAGGAATATGTTACTATTTCCTACTAAAGTGAGGGATAATAATAACAGCCACCGGGGGCCTCGGTGACTCAGTCAGTTAAGGGTCTGACTCTTGGTTTCAGCTCAGGTCATGATCTCAGAGTCTCAAGATCAAGACTTGGGCTCAGCAGGGAGTCTGCTTGGGATTCCCTCGTTCCCTCTCCTTCTACCCTTCCCCCCGTTCTCTCTTTCTCTCTCTCAAATAAATAAATAAATTTTTTAAAAATAATAATAATAGCCACCATTTGTTAACTGCTTACCATACCTCCGCACGTTATACACATCATCTCTTCAAATTCTCACCATCTCACTGAACCCTAGAAATTAAGACTATGGTTACCCCCCATTTCACGAAAGAGTAAAAAGAGGTTTGGAAAGTTTAAGTAACAGTTAAGTGGCAAAACAAGGTCTCCGTTGGAACGTGGGTCGACGTGAAACAAAAGACCTTAACCCCCCCACCAAAACCCTGCTCTACAACTAGATGTTCCTAAACTCCAACTAATGTTTCTCATTTTCATATTAATATGGCAACTGTTTTGCTTTTGGTTGAATTAGAGCATAAAATAATCCTTAACCACAGAATGGCATCATCTAATACCTAGCAATCCCTGAGGATGTTAACCAAAAGGAAGAATGTTACCTAAACTCTATCTGTCTGGCCAGAAGCTGAAAGGCAACTAGGGAAGCTGAGTGCGCATCATTCATCTTGAAGCCTCGTAAAAGAAGGGAAATTGTATTTGCAAGTCCAATTTCTGAATGTTTGAGGAAGCCTTGCAGGAATGCTGCAGTGAGGAGTTAAAACGAGGACACTGAGAGGGGATGTGGATAATATAGTGTGGGGGGCTCTCCACTGCAGGGTGTGTAAATACTTTATACACTAATTCAATTACATTTTCAGATTATGCAGGAAGACTGATTTAAGCAACAGCCTGCCCTGCTGTCCCATCACCCATGCATACATGCAGGAGAACAGAGTTAAGAGAGTTGGGTCGACCTTAGCTCTGGATTTCTTGACTTTTATGGGCTTAAGTTGGAACTTTAATGTTTTATTAATGTCAAGTTTTTGGAGTTGGTATTCAAAATGTTTCAAGCAGAGATAAGATGGGTCTCAAAGACCTGGAATCTGTTCACATTGGCAGGTAGTGAAAAAAAAAATCCACTATTTTATACAAATTATCAAACACTCAATGAAATCAGTGGGATTATTTTTGTGTAAATTATTAACCCTGCATAAAGTGAAAATATTGAACCTGCCATTGTAAATGCATAAATGGTGTATATAATTATGAGTTTTGAAAGTCCTGTTCTAATGTACAACTAAATACATTCTTAAATTGATCATCTTCAGAGAAAGGGCAAAGAAAAACCATAAATAAAGAGATTTTCCCAGAGCACAAAAGAATGAGCAAACCCTTGCAAGTGCCTCAAAGAGTCAAAAAATTCTCATAGTATTTATATCTTGTATTGATTTATGTAAGAAGTCCCCTCTAAAACCTTAAGGCCCTGCCTGGTTCTATGTGTGATTTTCTAGAAGGAAATTCAAAGATGACCCAAGGTTGCAATTTGTGGTCATAAAAACTTTTCTATCAGACTGGTTCTCTTCTTTTTCAAAAGGTGTGGACTTTGGAAAAAAGCGAGATTTATGTAATATATTTTTGAGGGAGAAGGGAAGAGCTATATTGAGGGTTAATTTGGGGGCTTTTTTTGCATCTGAATAAATAAATATATTTGATGGTCTATATTTTCCTTGAAAATGTTATTTAATGACAGAGTACCCTTTTGAGAGACCAAGGATCAATGTGCTATAAACATTTTAATCAGATTGCTATCATTAATGAGCATTAGCACTTCTCCCCAGTGTTACTCCTATGTTTGCTTTACCTCTGTCCCAATTCATTTGCAAATACTCACAGGTTTTATTGGGGAGATTTTTATTTTTCTGGAAATGGGAGATTTTGAGTTACATGTTTTCATATTCATAAATGTCTTGACTATGAAGAATAAAGTGAAAAGAGATTTAAACTGGGCAAAAACACCACTTATAAAACAGTCACTCAGGAATAATCTTCTCAACTAAAGCAACTGTTTGTGCAAAGACAAAAGGGGCCAAATTCTATCCTTGGATGGGCACACACAGCTCCTATTAGCTTTTGAAAACAGCTACGTGAGTATAACCAAGGACAGTATTTAGCCCAATTTGGTCTAATTTACCCAGACCACTGCAGCCACGAAAGATAAAGACAGATTATAAGACATTTTGCATGTCAGTACAGTAGCGAGCTCGGGGTTTTTCCAGTCCCCAGGGTTTCCTTCATCAGGCCAAATGTCAGTGATCACATCTGAGAAGTTTGAAAAGTACAAAGATCAAATTTACTTGCAATGCTGCTTGCCAGAGTTGGCAGCCCTGTCTCAGGGAATGCGATTCTTTCTGTGTTGGGGGTCAAATTCTAGTGATTTAAATTAACCAAAAAGAAACAGACATAGTCATATGCAAATGAAATTAAATGCTAAGATGAAAATAAAAGGACATTGATTTTAAACAGGTTTTTTTAAAAGACCAATCAAGAGATACTGAATTAATATGTTTTAGACAGTCTTAATGCCCTAGTTTATAAGATATATTCCCAGGAGAGTGTTTTTTTTATAGTTTGCTAAATTAAATTTCCCTCAGAAATGTTTATACCTATATACATGGTGGTCTACAATGGCTATTTACTCCACAGTGGGGCCATAAGTCACAGGACTGGCTTTGTTTAAGCCAATGCTCAGAAGGTTGGTCAAAGAAGTGTCAATTTCCCTGCCGAAGCGCCGCCTCTATGCAGCAGACATACCTTGAATATCAGATGGCCCATCCTCATTCTACAATATTACATAATTATCCAACACTGGGACTACCAATCCCTTCTTTTTTCTTTCACTGACATTTTATATGGGAAAAAAGGTAGTTTGGCCATCTATTTTATACATCCGTGTTGAACTCACACTGCCAAATGCACTCTGTTTATTTCAGCTAATGGGTACCCAGAAACGTTTGCTTTCCCATGGGGGCACATCGCTTTCTGTCTGGGAGCCTGATCCAGGGCCTTTTACCTGAGTAAAATCCCCAATGACATCAACAGAATGTTGGATGTGAGGGCAAGATGTAGCAGTAAGGCCATCTCAGAACTTTCCAGGGCACGGCAAGTACAGATTAAGGCGACAACACCTGGCATTTTCTTACCTCTGTGGTTTAGGAACAATGTTCTGAAGATTTTTGCCAATTTCTCAATCTATGCTTCGAAGCTAATAATATATGTACCAAGCGTTTCAAGCTTTTGGGGGAGAGTTTGAGAAGTATAGAGAAATGCAATTCTATACAAAAGCAATAATAATAGCAATGATAGCTTCCATTTATGAAGCACAGACCATGGGCCAAATAATGTACTAGGTATTTGACACATGATTTCTTATGTGTAACAATTCTAGGAAATGGGTTTTATCATTTTAATTGTAAATATCTTTTTTTTTAAATTAAGGGTTCCAAAAGCATAAGAAACTTGCCCAAGTTCATACAGCAAATGACTCAAGGCAGAAGTGGCAGGGTGTTCTTCTTGCATGAAAACTGGACTCCACGGGACGCCTGGGTGGCTCACTCGGTTGAGTGTCTGTCTTCGGCTCAGGTCATGATCCCAGGATCCTGGGATCAAGTCTCCCATCGGGCTCCTTGCTCAGCGGGGAGCCTGCTTCTGCCTCTGCCTGCCGCTCCCCCCTGCCTCTCTCTCTCTCTCTCTCTCTCTGACAAATAAATAAAATCTTTGGGAAAAAAAAAGAAAGAAAGAAAATTGGACCAGGTTTGTGCTTATCAGATCCGGAGGTAATATGGACTCAGGGTTAAATCCTCATGGAGAAGCATGCCGTGCTTTACTTCTATGTCTGCCCTTTCCTACAGTCATCAGAAAGATTCCTGGTTTCACAAATATAAATTTTCTGCTGCCTTTCTCAGTATCTTCATGGCTACAATGTTTTCTGCTCCCTATAACAGTAGGTGTTGTGGATTTCTTTGTTTTTGCTTTTGTTTTTCTAAAAAAATGGAGAAGAAGAAGAAATGGAGAAACACTCACTACATGTTTATATCCACAAATAAGGTTGAATTGAATTGGTAATAAATGGCCTCTCAAGCATTGTTTTCATTTGCTAGTGCTGCACCTAATGACTGACAATTTCCTCATCCTTATTCTCAAACAAGCTCAATGGCATTGGCGTTCTTTGCTCTGTATCAAAGAAAGACAAAGTCAGGAATTTGCTTTATTTGATTGTCAAACTGATTTTTCAAGATTGGCAATTTGTATTCACACCTTGATATTGTTTGGGAGCTCATTAGGGGCCTCAGTTACACCAAACTGGGTGATAACACAAAAGCAAAGAACTATTAACTGTTTATTGTGTCACCAGCTACGTTCCCAATATGCCATACACTGGATCTTCGCCAGCTGAATACTTAAAGTCATCCCTGAAACTTTCTCCTGAGGCTCTTGTTTGTGATTTCTCCCTCTCTTTATGCCAAACCTTTTGAAAAATGAAAAGTCACTAGTGTTTAATCAGAATAATTTTCCAACCCTAACTACCTCTGTCGGCCTATCTCCTCGATGAGTCAAACTGGTAAAGGCTAACTCTTTTTTGGAATCTCTACTTGAGATCTCCAGAATCCAAGGCTGCTTTTCAAGAAGAAAGGAGGATTGGTGTGGGAAGCTCTCTAAGCACATTGATCCATATGAGAAGAAATGATCACACCCTGTCTCTCCTTTTTTTGCCATTTTACTCCTTGGTTCACCAAAGTACAGGGCAACAATAAGTTCTGAGAAGACAGGAATCTGGCATGCCTTGTATACCACTCTATTCCCGGTGCATAGAATGGTGCCTGAGAACCTGGTAGGTGCTCATTAAATATTCTGAATAAATGAAAGTCATATCTGAATACAAGGGTTGTCAGGGAATTCCAATTATCCAAAAAGTCATGATTCTTCAACCCTCAGGAAGACAAAATCATGCAAGGGCTCCTGGGGGACTCAGTCGGTTGAGCATCTGCCTTCAGCTCGGGTCATGATCCCAGGGTCCTGGGATCGAGCCCCGCGTCGGGCTCCCTGCTCAGAGGGGAGCCTGCTTCTCCCCCTCCCTCTGCTCATGTGCATGCTCTCTCTCTCTATCCCTCTGTCTGTCAAATAAATAAAATCTTAGAAAAAAGAAGGAAAAAAAAAGAAAGAAAAGAAAATCATGCAATTGGCATGGCTACAGCAAGCTCACACTATCTGCCTCCCCTCCCCTTCCCCATAGCTAACAATCTTCTCTAAATGTTTCAGGTCACAAAATCAGATTTTCTTCATGATTAGGACATTCCTATCCAGGCATCTTGGCTACCGAAGATCTGATCCTTCCCCCTTTTAACACAGTAGTTGCAGATAGAAGTGTGGAAAGATTAAACAAGTAAATCTAAAATTTCAGTAGGTAACAAATTATGGGACACTTATCCAGAAAAAAGCATGCCAAACACTACTGATTAGTTTGCATATGAAATTATAGTAGCTTCTACTTATAATTTTTTCCAATTTAAAATAAGAATGTAGTAGACAGAATTTCTAAAATGACCACCCAAAGATGCCCCACCTTTAGTCCCTAGACTGTGTGAATATAATAAAACACCATAGCCATGAATATGTTACAGTACATGGCGAAGGGGACTCTGCAGATATAATTCAGGTTACTAAGCAGATGTACTTAAAATAGGGAGATTATCCTGGATCATCTAGGCGGGCCCAGTATAATCAGAAGAGGCCTAAGAAGCTGAGAGCAGGGTAAGAAGGATAAGTCAGAGAAATTCAAAGCCTGAAAAGGACTTAACTAGGTAGGAAAAGAACCTAAGGGTCCATCAACAGGTAGATAGGTGAAGAAAATGTGGTGCAAATATACAGTGGATTATTAAAAAAAAAGACAGAAATCTTTTCATTTGTGACATGGATGAACCTGGAGGGCATTATTATGCTAAGTGAAATAAGGCAGACAGAGGAAGACAAGTACTGCGTGGTATCACTTATACATGGAATCTTAAAAAAAATAATAAAATAAATAAATAAAGTCTAACTCCTAGAAACCTAGAGTAAGAAAAGTACTTGTCGGCGGCTGGAGGCAGGGCCAGTAATGGGGCAAATAAATAAATAGGGAGATAAATAAATAAATTTTTAAAATAAATTTAAATAAATTTTTATTTATTTAAAATTTTTAAAATAAATTTAAATTTTTAAATAATTTTTAAATAAAAAAATAGGGAGAGGCTGGTGAAAGGCTCTAAACTCTCAGAAAATGAAAAGGTCTGAGGATCTAATGCATCACATGGTGACTAGAGCCAATAACACTGTACTGTACAATTGAAATTTGCTAAGAGAATAGAACTTAAATGCTCACACCAAAAAAAAATAAAGTGATGTGATGGGTGTGTTCATTAACTCAATGGGAAGAATTCCTTCATAACATAAATATATTTATTTATATATAATGTATACAAATATAAAAGTATATAGGCATAGAATATACAAAAATATAAAACACATTAAATATAAAAATATAGAGATTAAAAACATATTGAAATATATTAAAAATATTTAAAAATATATCAACATATATTTATATGTATATAAAATCATCACATTGTAAATATCTTACCATTTAATTTGTCAATTATTCCTCAATAAGAGGAGGAGATGGAAGGGCCATATGAAAAGGGAAGGAGGTGGCCTTCAGCCGCCATAGCAGCCCCTGGCGGACAGCCAGCAAAGAACCCAGGACCTTAGTCCTACAACTGCAAGGAACTGAAGTTGGCCATCAACCCAAAGAACTTGGAAGTGAATTCTTTCCAGAGAGTCCACATAGAAGCCTGGCTCAGCTGACATCTTGATCTCAGTTTTGTAATACTCTGAGCATAAAACCCAGTCAAGCCTACCTGGACTTCTAATGTACAGAGATAATAAATATGTGCGGTTCATGTCTCCGTGTTTGTGGCAATTTTTATATCAGCAACAGAAAGCAAGTAAAAGGACGATAGGGTATTTGCCTTCACATTATTAAACATAAACATTTTTAAAGAGTTTCAATGGAAGAGAAAGTTTGATTTGCAACTTTTGAAACTTAAAATAGATGAAGCAGTCTGTCAGTCGTATAATGTGCGGGAGGGTGACAGGGGTAGGGGGATAATCTGGCAGAGGTGTACGTTAAAATTAACAGTGAACATTACCCAGAGAAGTGGAGTCATTTGGTCAAATGGCATTTGATTTTTACCTTCTAGCCACAAGGCATCATGCTGTGGAATGGGGATTGAGATTAATCAGAGTCCTAGTCAAAGATCCAGTAAGTAATAGAAAAATAAAATTAAAAGTGAGAAATGCTATAGTTGCCATAGGTAAAAACGCCATGGTGAGACAGCAAGGAACTGAAGACCATTACAAAGGATAATTTAATCACCTGCCAAGCCCTTTTCATTATTTCTCCTTAATACTGTTAAAATCCATCACATCTTTCTTCTTTTGCTGTCCACGTGACTACTTACCTGTAAGAGGTAAGGCCGGGAGAATCTGGGCTAGATTTCCACCACAGCCTGTTACCCAGCCTCCTGTTATCCCTCCTCTGCTGCTCGACTCATTATCTACTCAGCAGGCAGAGTGATCCTTCTAAAATGTGACTCAGATCATGTCACTCTTCCATGTACTATTTTACAATAGCCTCTCATTGTCTTTACATAATTTCCAAACTCTTTAAAATGGCTCACGTGGACTTCTATGACCTGGCCCCTGCCATGTCCAGCTTTATTTCTTACAGCACACTAACCAAACTTTCCACTTATCACACCAATCGTATTGAAATTATCTGAACATTCATGTTCTTTCTCCTTTGGACCTTGACACTCTTATCCTTGGCCCCATCCTACCTAGGTAGCTCCTAGTCATGCCTCAAACCTCAGTTCAGAAATAAGTAAAGTCCTCTTTGGCCCTTCAGGCCCAGGAATGAGTTACTCTTCCCATGCACAGACTTTACTTCCTGATTTGTACTTGCCTATTTACCTGTCTTTCTTCTCCTCTACATTGTAATATCTTTGGGAGCAGATACCATGTATTACTCCCCTTTGTATCTCAAAAATCGGAACAGTAGGCGTTCAATAAAGGTACGTATACTGATTGGTGTTCTGGAAGCCAATGGAAGAAGTGTCCAGAAGTCAAAAGAGTCAACAGTGTTAAAAGCTGAGAAAATGTTGGGGTGCCTCACTGGCCCAGTCAGAAGAACAAGCAACTTTTGATCTTAGGTTCATGTATTCAAGCTCCATATTGGGTGTAGAGAAGAAAGAAAGAGA
>NW_027397071.1:27524483-27578082 GCF_003265705.2 Callorhinus ursinus | reverse complement strand
AGAAAGAAAGAAAGAAAGAAAGAAAGAAAGAAAGAAAGAAAGAAAGAAAGAAAGAAAGAAAGAAAGAAAGAAAGAAAGAAAGAAAAGCTGAGAAAATGTTGAAAATTGGAAATAGGGCATTGGATCTAGCAATAGGGAAGCCATCAGTAATCTTAGCAAGACCAGGTGGTTCAATGGGATGAGAACAGAGTGGGAGCTGAAGAAGTAGAAACAGTTTTCAAAGTGCTTCAGAGTTCAGGAGAATGTCTGAGACCCCCTTTTTTGGTAGAAAAAGCCAAACTTTAGCCCACCAGGTATGACTCGGATCCAGGATAAATGAGAAGGTACATGGAAGCTACAACCAGGGAAACATACAAGACTAAGAATTGAGGACCCAGAAAACAGCGCCCTAAAGTGGGGCTAAATACAAGGAAATAGAGAACAGGGATGATAAGCTAGGAGAGGAGGATGAGCGGGCAAGTGCTCGCGGGCGATTACCTGAGATAGGTGTGGCCTCTCTTCCTTAGCCCCAGTGACCAGTGAATGGGGAGGGGTTGTTGCAGGTGGAAAACAGAGTTGGCTGGACACCTAGGGTCAAGTGTGGCTAAGACAAGCAGGGAGGTGGGGGGAGGTTAAGGTAGTAGTAGATGTGATCATGTCTGTAGGCTGAAGAGAGGGAGCCAGAGGAGAGGGAAAGAAGGAGCTTGACGTGGAGAGGAGAGGCCAGAGGAGATGGAAGCCAATGCACCCCAAAGGCTAACGTTGGAACGAAGGTAAAACCCTCTTCCTTCACGACTGAGGGAGAGACAGGTTAAAATCTGTGTGCTTCTGTAGGTGAGTCTGCAGGTAGAAGAAGCAAAGAAATTCCAAGGATACTGCTCAGAAACCACTATATTCTCTGTAAATTATGAAGCAAGGGTAAAGGCTGAGAACGAGAAGAATCGCACAAGTTGAAAGGTTGGGAACAGCTGCCTCACGAGGAATTTGAGGAAGCCAACCAGGGAGAAGTAAGAGGATTGCCAAGTTGCACTGAGAGCCCAGCTGAAGTCAGATAATTAAAGAATAACGATATTTTTCTGAATTTTAATTTTCATACACATACAGAAAGTGTTGTCCTGCTTGTGTATGTTCCCACTTCCACAAGAGAAAGAAACAGTTTGAAAGAAAGCAAGCCTGATTGAATTCTTTTTTTATTCATTTCTGTATTAAAATAGTTTTACAGGTATCTGTGGTTGATTTCCAAATACTGGAAAACCAAGCATTATTGTAAATCACAACCATATGTAATTTCTGCTTGTGTGTGTACTTCTACCTTTTCACATTTGGTTAAAAAAAAAAATTACAGGTGGGGGGAAAAAAAAAGCCAACAGGGTTTTGTGGATCACACAGCCCCATGCAATTACGGCGCCATTGTTAATTTTCAAATTGTCATAATCCATTTGAGAATTTAAGACAATTCAAAAAACAATTATGACTGAATGAAAAGTGAATTGGGCAATCAACTGAGATGAAATTCAGCCCAGAGAAACAAAACATTGAGGAAAAAAACCTAGAATAAGGGAAGAATGAAAGGCATATGGAAGTGACTGATTGTGTAGGGATGGTCTTTAAAGACCAAGGTTACTTGACAAGAAGGGGTAGGGGTTTGTTTGACACTGAACGAGATTTAGTTGTTTCGCTAAGTGCAGCAGATCTGGCTTTTTCATGTTTAAGTTGCATAATAAATATGTTGAAGCCTACCCAGATGCACATGGATAGAGCTATATGTTTTTTACCTAAGACTCTTGTGCAGCAACAACTAAACAAAGCCAGTCCCCGCAGACATTATGGAGCAGTTTGCAGCAAATCAGAATCTCAATTTCTTATTCTGATTCTACAGAGGGATTAATTTGGGATGCATGTAAATGAATTATTTTACCCTAAATCAGCAAGTTCAAATCATCACATCTTGTATCTTTTGTTTTTGAATTTGAAATAAATGTAGGTAGCAGGATCACCTTTATCAACAAACAACTTGAAAACACCCTGGAAATACCATCTGGATGACCACACAAGTGTGTCCTGGATGAATCTTTTTTTAAGTGTTGATCTCTGCAATCTTACATTCCACCCAAGCAAAGAGGCCCATGTAGAAGAGTCAAATATTATTGCATTATGGCTCCTGTCATTTTCAATTCTTGCTAAACCTTTTTTCCCCACCAAGCTATTTCCTACTATTCCAGTCTTTAGTCTATGCATTTTTTAAAGGCATTAGCCAAGATTCATCTCCAGTCTGATGCTTTACTTGGCAAATCACATCCCATCACGATCGTTCTCATGGTTTGAATTCCTTCTGAACTCATTCATTCATTCACTCACTCATTCATGCTTCATTTTGCATTTACCATATGAGACCCCAATAGAATCAGGTTCAGTGTTCTCCGCGCAATCAAAGTGCATATATTCTATGCTTCCTTGGGGCTCTGGCCCTATGCTAGGCACCATAAAGTTTATAGAAAGAAGAATATGTAATTATCTATTTCTTTCAAAAATATTTAAAGCAACTGGCTGTTTAAAACAAATTTATAGTACAGTAACATGGTCCACAAAATAACAGAAAAAAATTAAGTAATAAAGAGACAAAGAAAATTATATTAAAACTTTCCCCTGAGTTTCCAGCAGCGAAAAAAGGGAAATTAAGTGGATCATAAAGCTCTCATTCTCTAATAAAAGAAATGCTACTACTAAAAAAAAAAGATTCTGAGTTGAGCAAGGATGACAAAAATATAGCGGTATTGGTTCTAATGACACAACCTCAGAATCCCGCTATACACAGCATTCCAGTAAGCAACTACTAATTCCGCAGTCACCACTCAAAATAAATTCTTCTCACCATTTCTTATATAAATGAAGTTCTTTTCCCTCAAGAAATTTGCCGTTTAAAAAACAATAGTACAGCATGGATACCGGTAAAAATTGAAGAACACTTTAGAGCTAAACTGTGTGGTGCTAATTGATGAAGTCTTCTACTTCTTTGTACCACCAATAGCACTGAATGTAGTCCTTGCCTGGAATGAGGGTATAAAAACCTTCGCCTGATGGACTTATTAATGCAGTAGGAATTCAGAGAAGGAAGACCCTGGTAGTGAGAAATCTGCCCTGAAAAGCAAGAACTGAAGCCAAGCCTTGAAAGATGAGTGTTTGTTGAATGAGCAAACAAAGATTTTGAGTCAGTTAACCTTTTGAATAGATTTTCTTTAAAATCATAAGTAAACTTATTGAATCTCTACTCTTGCTTAGTGACTTTTCCACTGAAGGTGCATTTTCCAATAATCCTGTGTTCATCTCATACTGACCCCTGCATTCTCCTTCTTTCAGACTTTAATACATCAAGAATCCATGGTTAAAAATTCAGTTTATAGCCTTTATTAACCACCAACTCGAGAAGTTAAATGGGCACTTTGTTAATGTCCTCAACTTTATCTTCTTGAGATCCAAACAGGTTTTATGTTTCCTAAGGAAGTTTCCTTATAAGGTTAAGAGTTCAAGGAGCAGGGCGCCTGGGTGACTCAGTTGGTTAAGCATCCGACTCTTGATTTCCTGCTCAGGTTTTGATCTCAGGGTCTTGATCTCAAGGTCATGAGTTCAAGCCTCACACTGGGTTCCATGCTGGGTGTGGGGCCTACTTAAAAAAAAAAAAAAAAAAAGAAGAAGTTCAAGAAGCAAAAAGACCATTTTAATTACATCAGTAACCCACTCAACAGCACCTATTAGATTTGTCTGCAAAATCATCCTTTCCGTTTTCACAAAAAAAATGAACTCATTCTCATTTCCTCCTGTTGCTGGTAGTTAGAGGTTGCAATATGCAAAAGCCTACATGCCATGGACCCCCTCAAATCAGTAAGTACTCAAAATTGTGTGCAAAATATGAATAAAATATTGATTTCATTAAAAATGTTAAGGACTACTTAATTCAAAAACATTTTATATGTTTGCATATTTATTTCTGAATTTGCATATTTGTTTGCATATAACTTGTAAAGATGAATGTTAATTATACTTTAAAATCATTTATAAATTGTAACTAAGAATGTTGTATGAATTTTTAAAACTGCCAAATTCTCAAGTACCACTAATTATAAAGTGTCATGTAAAGTACACTGGAGCAGACCTCATATTGAAAAAATATTGAGATCTTGACAAATAGAAAAGCAGAATTATTAACCGTGCTCGCTGATTAAATGATACCTGAGGCAAGTGAAACGTAAGTGACACTCTGTGCTTTTCCAAAGCATCCACTTACCTTCACTGAATTATGATGAGAAACTCAGGCTCCGAACCAGACAAATATTTTACCTGATGCCTCCACGTCATCCCACATTTAAATGGGAGCTTCTGAGAGCTGTTCCACAGCCTCGCTGCACGTCTTCTAAAAATGACAAAGAAAGTAAGTAAATAAGAGTCACGATAAGCAGTAAGTCTAATGGCAGCACCCTGTGTCAAATGAGATGAGCTGAGAAGATCTGACTGTGCACTAATTGGATTTGTAAAATGTTTCAGAGTCATTTAAAAAACATTTACACAAGGTCAGCTCTGAATGGGTTTCCGAAAAGAACCATAGAGAAGAATGAAACGTCCAAGTAATTACACCGGACATGTAGATCTCACACTCTCTCCATTAAATTGGGCATGAAATTGGACTTCTTAAAAGTACAGGAGGTCTTGCACAATTTTCTACATTTTTGATAAAATGTTTAATTATCTTAAGCACAGATATGCCATAGATAGGAGCTACCGCTCATGTATTGTTTTTTCCTAAATTGGCAACTCTGTAAGTCAATTTCTTTTGAAAAAGTTTTCAAGCCTTGCAGTAGATTGAAAACTGACTGGCTCAGTTTCAACTTTTTTCGACATTTTCCTGATCTACAGTCTTGCCAACAGAAGGAGACATTGTTACCAGTTTGGCCTCTTCCTCCACCACCATGCCCCTGTCTCTATTAGTTTAAGGTTGGTTTGTAAATAACTTACTACAGGAAATAATTATGCTAAATTATTCCATGTTGTTATATTATCAGTGTCCTATCTGAATCCATACTAATATAATTAGAGAGAAAGTCGACACTGAAATAACAAGTAGCTCTTAAAGTTTCATGCATGTTAAGTAGCATTTACTGCGCTGGCAGAACAGAACTTAGATCTCGAAAATAATTTGATATTAAAAGACAAAAGTAAACAAATTAGATGGTAAGTTTGTTTTTTTCCCCTGGGTATTAATCAGCTCTAGTAAACCTTGTATTGTACTCTTCAAACCTGTGTTAATCAGAATTTAGGTTTTAAAAGGCAAAAGGAAAAAAATTGTCTCCCTCTGGTGGGGAATATAACAAGTTTTACTTTCTTTGCTTTTTTTTTTTGTAATTTTCTTCCCTGCAGTCAATGTCAAATAAGTTTCATGATGCTCTAAAACAGTACTCTTGAAAAACAAGATTTTATCATCTTTTGAACATGGCCAACACTCGGAAAATCCAGATTCAAAAATGATCTTTACTTCCTTACATTTTTTTCTGAAGAGAATAAAAGGATAAAAGAAGGAAAATATAAAACCAGCAGCACAAAGCAGAAAGGCTTTGTATTTACATGAAATCCTCAGCTTCTAATTGGATCGGTTTGCAAAAGTTCACTTTAGAATTCATAGTTTTGAAATAATGCTGCTGAATAAGTAGTTTCAGAAAAAGAAAATCCTAGAAGGCTCCCTTCCTCCTCCACCAGATTATCTAAAGAGTTCACTGGACTTTTTTCTTTCTCTGTGATCCTGAAACACTTTCCCATTACATCACCTGTGATTTTGTTCATGTTAGTCTCTTCAGTAAGACTATGGGCCCCTCAGGATAGAGACTCTGCCTTATATATCTCCAGGTCACCAGTGTGTCAGCATGGTATTTCACACAAAGTAAAACTTAGGTTGCATCAGGCAGTGTCCAAAGCCTCAGACATAAACCATGGGCAAGGTCCACCTGGTCCCTACCTTCATGAAACTACAATCTAATGGAAAATAATGGATTAATGAAAGGTACATTTTACTATAGAAACCATATACTAAATAGTGGCTATCAGCCACAAAACCCTATGCAATTTATATTGTAATCGAAATGAATTCAAATTCCCCTTTACATAGATTCATGCCTAAAAGTTCTAGGGGGTTATTCTCATTATAATGTGTAGAAAGAATGTTGAGCTAGAAGTTTGATGCCTGGACCTATTCATTCAACAAACATTTATCAAGTACCTACCATGTGTCAGGCACTGTGCCAAGCCGTGGAAACACATTCTGGTCAGGAAAGCCAGATTATAAGTAAGTAAAAAACAAACAAACAAACAAAACAAAACAAAAACAAAACAAAAAACACAAGTTGAAGATAGTTTGCCATTTGTGCTATGAGGGAAAAAAATAAGGCAACAGAGGAGGGGTATAGTAATCAGGGTTCAAGCAGGAAAATCGATTTTATACTCAATGGAGTAACTGAGTTTAATAAAAGTACTTTTTAAACGGTGTGGGTAGGGATGCCTGGGTGGCTCAGTCGATTAAGTGTCTGATTCCTGATTTCGACTCAGGTCATGATCTTAGGATCATGGGATCAAGCCCTACGTCAGGCTCCATGCTCAACACTGAGTCTGCATGTCCCTCTCCCTCTCTCAAATAAATAAATTAAGCCTTTTAAAAATTTTTTTAAAATAAACAAATGATGTGGGCAGTATGAGGGTAAGTCAACAAGGAACAGTGAAGTATCTTGGGACTAATAAAAAGTGGGGAGCCAGTACTCCCCCTAGGCCTGAATGGACAAAGGAAAGGAGCAGTTACCAGAACCCAAGAGAAAGCTATACGTTTCCTATTGGGTCTCCCAATAGGAACTGTGGCTTTTAGTAGTGAAGACAGCCACCAATGGCTTACAATCATATTGCCAGACCACCATGATAATAAATGCACTGACCTCAATTTCCTCCTCGCTGCCAACACCCTGCCAAGTATCCCATTGTCCATACCCAGCCAGAAGCCAGAGGGCAATGGAACCTACTGATATTGACTTTAAAGGTCATCTCACCGGGACAGGTGGAAAGCAGTGCTAGAGGGGCAAAAGGAAAACACGTCTATCAAGAGTCACTGGGTCATCCAATGTTGGAAGAGGTGACACTGGAGCTAAACCCTGGATACATTGGGGGCGGGTTGTTTTTTTTAATGGAGACCACTGCCAAGTAGAGGTTTTGAGGCAAGAAAAATCCTAGTGGTCTAACTCTAGAACTAACTGGATATGTGATCTTGTACCAGTCACTTCATATTTGGGGCCATATCAGTAAAATGGCCAGGCTGGACTATGATGATCTCTAAACTTCCTTTCCACTTGAACTATTTGGGAGTCTCTGAATTTCCTGATTCTACTTCCTCTTATTATCTCTCCCATGATGCTTCTATGGCATGAGCATAAATTCAATGTTTATAAATTAGGACCTACTGGGATTTTCTAAGAGTTCACAGTCCCAGGGTGAGGGAAAAGAGAAATATCAGAACCGCCTATACTGGTCTTACTCAGAGTTTGGAGTATAATCTCTGGCCCATGTAGGAGAGTCCATTAGGAGGCCTGGTCCAGGTCACAACCAAAGCTGACATCTCTTCATGGAAAATGCTTTAATTAAATCCTGAGTACATGTTTTACTCCCTTTGAAGAATTGAAGAATTGAATAAAGAGTTTTTCCATTTTTAGTCAAAAGTCTTTATAAATCATATTTTATTTTTTTAAGATATTTAATTATTTATTTATCTGACAGAAAGAGAGTATGTGAGGCGGGGGGGCAGGGGGGGCAGCAGAGAGAAAGAAAGAGGGACAAGCCGACTCTGCACTGAGCCTGGAGCCTGATGCGGGGTTTGATCTCAGGACCCTGAGATCATGACCTGAGCTGAAACCAAGAGTCGGATGCTTAGGGGGCGCCTGGGTGGCTCAGTTGGTTAAGCGACTGCCTTCAGCTCAGGTCACGATCCTGGAGTCCCGGGATCGAGTCCCGCATCGGGCTCCCTGCTCAGCAGGGAGTCTGCTTCTTCCTCTGACCCTATCCCCTCTCATGTGCTCTCTCTCTCTCTCTCTCTCTCTCATTCTCTCTCTCAAATAAATAAATAAAATCTTTAAAAAAATAAAATAAAATAAAAAATAAATTAAAAAAAAAAGAGTCGGATGCTTAACCGACTGAGCCACCCAGGTGCCCCATAAATCATATTTGAAGTTAGTAAAAGAAAATTCAAATGACATGGGTCTTTTTCTTATAACTCGGGTTTTGTTGTGACAGTCACAAGTGAAGTGCACTACATGAAATTATTATTCCCGTCTCAACTGAGTCCTTGGATGGGAACAAGTTCATACACCAGTATGTGGGCTGAACCATCAATTTTTGTATGTATCACAAGTATCACATGACTGCATCCCATTAATTAGCACAGTATTTATGTACCAACTGACTGAGAACTGGCAGACTCCTTTTTTTTTTTATTTTTTTCAGGGACCGTATAGCTGGAGCTCTATGTAACATGTCAGAATCCAGTGGTTGAAAGGTAGACATTTGTCAGTTCAAACTTTATGCATTCATTCACTTATTCATTCAGTCAGGGTTTACTTACTAACTGCCAGGCACCAACGTTTACGTGTTAAATGGTAAGGAAGAGCCAGTAGTGGTCTTCACGGAGCTAATTCATCTAACGGGAACTGCCACCACCAGGTGTCACTAACTCCATCCCTCACCACTCACAGCATCGGTGAGTACGAGAACATCTTTCTAATGCCGAAAGCTTCATGTTCACTCATATTTATTCAAAAATAGGTATATTTTATATCTTAATTGAAAAAATGGGGGCACCTGGGTGGTTCAGTTGGTTAAGCCTCTGACTCTTGATTTCAGCTCAGATCATGACCTCAGGGTGGTGAGATGGAGCCTTGCGTCAGGCTCCACACACAGCATGGAGTCTGAGTAAGATTTTCTCCCTCTCCCTCTGCCCCTCCCCCTCACTTGAACTCTCTTTCAAAAAAATTTAAAAAATAAAATAAAAAACTGAAAAAATATGTTTTGATGCAAGTTATTAGTAATTTTTTCAATAAAGTTGTATTTAGTCATCATAATAGTTTCTACATACATTTGAAAGGAAGTACAGCATCCGTTTGGGAGACGTACTAGTTTGCTCATCAACAATACATCACATGCACATGGAATTGTGGTCCTCCTGCCACAGAGCTTAACCCTCCCCCAGAAATCTATAGACTTCAGGAGCAAAGATTCTCTGCTGAGGCCTGTGATGAACCGATCACAGCCAGACTGCAATCTCCACAGTGATCTCCTGCTGTGTGTTGCCCTAAAACTAATACCAGATGCACATAGTGTTACTCTATATGTCAGTCTCTAGCAAAGCTACTTTCTTGCCCCGACATCTCACAGACAGTTTGTGATAAAAACAGTTTCAGATGTTTTTGTTATAGCCTCTTGCATGTCCCACCACCTTCTGACTCAGACACAACTGGATGGGGGCACGAGGAAGGCTGGAATCATAAAGGACATCCATCCTCCTACTTAAAGGTGATATGTTTGGTACAAAGCATGTGTTTCTGATTCTCTGTTTTCCCCAAACTTATCCCTGACACCCAAAGAGAATTCTCCATCCCTCAGTTAAGTGGACTACTAATAGGTCCACCTTGCTAATAAGGCAGGCATGCCCAGAGTCATCCAAATCCCAAAGGAAAACACAGCTTGATCTGCCATCAAGGTACTCACTCCACTGTGCTAAACAGTGGGGAACAAGTACCAAACAGATATATGACCAACGTGCTAGCAGAAAAAGAGAGAAGGTAGTACTAACTGTCATGGGGGAAGAGTTCCCAGAAAGTAAATGTGATTCGGACCTGAAAGAGGGTATCTTCAACACTCAGTGGAGAGAGAAGGAAGATCATCCAGGCTGGGGGAAGATGAAAAGGGACCTAGAAGAAAGCATGTGGCCTAGGAACTTGGGTTTTTTAGTATGCAACAATTACTGGCTCAAGCAGGTTATCAAGTCAGTGTTGACCCTTGCTTGTAGAAAGAGAGGGCATGCCAGTTGGGGAAAACAGCATCCCCAAAAAAGCAGATGGAAGAAGAAAAAAGAAAAAAACGCATGAGGACAGAACCTCAGGTGGAAGTGATTTTCTCCTAATTCAAACCCTCTGGTATGTTTCATTCTGCTCAGATGATACTTATCACAGACTACCTTGCCATTTGTCGTTTATGTTCTTGTCTCTTCTCCTCTGTTGGATTGTAATTAAATTCACACAGGAGCAGCAATGGGACAGAGCGGAAATAGCAAAGGATTTGTAGTGGAACAGTTATGTTCAAATCCCAGCACTTCAGACAAGTTTCTCAGCCCCTCTTAGCCTGTGTTCTTCGTAAAATATGGATGGCAATGCTTACATCTAAGGGTCATGTTAAAAATGAAATGAACTAAGTAATAAGGCATGTGAAGGTGTCGCATACCTTAGACAAATAAGAAATATGTTTCTTCCCCACTTCCATATTATGTCCTTAATGCTTACCTTCATGTCGTTCACATAGTTGGTTCTCAGTATGGGCAGAGTACAAAGCAGTTGTACTGATTTCCAGATCACCCCAGATTATATTGCTTTGAATAATTTTGTTCGGTTTACAGTCTACATAAAATTTACTCCAAGAATCATTTATTAATCACCTTCAATGTCTGGCACTACTAGGGCCTAGGACCATAACTGTATGTTCATCATGGGCCCTGTTCTCAAGGAGTTCAAGATTAGTGAGTTGTTCCTTTGATGACTCATCCCTATAGAAGGACTTCTAAGGAAATAAGCCAATGGTACACTACATGAAGCCATTAAACCTGAGTAATCCGAGGACATATTTTTAGAGCCAGGTAACTCCTTCATGAGAATGTTTTGTTAACATTATGACAGTTTTAGACAAAAATAATACCACAGTTAAAAATCAAGATTCTTAACAGAAGAAAACTCTGGGGAGAAAAGGTTTTATTCTATGTTCACCAAATCATGTTTGATCTTATTAGTGAATTGGTCCATTAGTTAGGATATTAATGAACAGATTTAAAACTGGTTCAAGGGCATAACAAAATTCTTGTTTACATACTTTCGTATAACTTCAGCAGCTAAGAAATGGCACCCCCAGGTTGTGATCCAAGATGAGGTAACTTTATTTAAGGTAGTGCCAGGCAAGGTAGAAGCTTAGAGGAAAGAGGCCCAGTGACAGACAGCTCAGTCAGTGACCACAGTCATCTCTCAAGGACAGAATTTTCCAGTACAGCAGGAAAAGATATGAAAACACAAACATGCCTTAGATAATCAAGACTAAGAGACTGTCCCATTAGAACTGAACTAGAGGGGCTCAAAGATCAATTGTAAATGAAATTAGGGAGAAATCCCCTCCCTCACACTGTCACTAAGCCCCATTCTCTCTCCTTGGCTTCACTCTTCAGGATTTCAACCCATTCTTTTATCCTGCTCTATATCTGTGTGGAGAGAATAGTCACAGAATCCCTCATATTGGGGTGCCTGGGTGGCTCAGTTGGTTAAGTGTTGGACTCCTGATTTTAGCTCAGGTCATGATCTCAGGGTTGTGAGATTGAGCCCCGTGTCAGGCTCTGTACTCAGCACAGAGTCTGCTTGAAATTCTGTTTGCTTGCACGCACTCACACACACACACACTCTCTCTCTCTCTCTCTCTCTCTCTCTCTCTCTCTCTCTCTAAAATAAATAGATAAAATCTTTTTTTAAAAAAATCCCTCATATGGGCCAGGTACTATGCAAGATGTTTCATATACAATAGCTATTTCATTTCATGATTACTCTAGGAATTAAGTGCCATTGTTAGCTCCATTTTACGAATGAGGAAATCTAGGCTTAGAAAGTCTTCAGGTCCACACACAACTCAGTGTAAGAGCTGGGATATGAACTCAGGTCTAGCTGATGACAAAGTCTATGTTTCTTAGATTGTTCATGTTCACCTTTTTTTACAAATTTTATAGTTTATAAAATTTAAGTACCTGTTTGAAGGTAACGTCAAAGGTCATTACCTTCAAATAGGTACTTTAATTTTATAAATTTTATAAATTCCTCTGTGTTTTTTCAACTTTCATTCATTAGACACTCTTGATAATGAAAATTCCTTTTAGGCCCAAGGGAATTGCATTTCCAGTGGTGAGATTTCAGCTGAGGTCAAGTGACAACCAGAGGCCAGAGAGGGAAAAGGTAGACAGTAAAAAAACGATCCTAATCGAACACAAATCATACCCGGGTGGCTAATGCAGCCAAGTCATGGGACTACACGTGAGTAAGAAAGAAAATGTTTATGAACTTGCAACAGAGCCTCAGAGTGGTATGGTTGAAGGAGAATGATAGGGTCAGACAAAAACTGTCTCCAGCTTAACCTCAGGTGAGGGAAAAAAGATGGGGATACACTTTTGAGTGGGGATGAGAACTGGTTGTACTGGTTCCGAGTTTTCCTCCTCCCTAAAATACATCCCATGACTGTACTATTCCTGAGTATAAATGTTGTCTAGGTTATTCCCAGTTTTAAAAAAAAAGCCATTGACCATATCCTTTTCACCATTTTAATGTTGAGCTATTATAATCTCACATTCCAGTGGCCTTCTAACTGCATGGTTATAGTCTCCTTACACTTACTCTGAAATTGTTTTTTCCATTGTTATCTCGCATTATAGTCGCATCGTAATGTCATGTTTAAAGGTTCCCCATACACTTGTAATGAAATCGTTTTGCAGTTCAGAATGGCATCATATTGGCACTTTAAGCAGGGTATCCATCACCCTGTATTGATAGTTTTCACAACAAAACACCCTATTTTAGTGGCTGTGAAAGTAAATAGCTGTTGCCAGTGATCTGTTCTTCCATTTCAAACTTAAATGGTCTCATCTGTTTTATTTTACCTTACAATTTTCACACCCACTGTGGTATGGGCCAAATTTATACTGTTTGCTTTCAAATGAGGACTGTCATTCCATTGGCTCATAAATGTGTGTATGACGAGCCACTTAATCTGTTTTGGTTTGGCCTTTGTGCCGTAGAGAATCCCTTACAGTCTGATGATCAATATGGTTTGGCCACACCATGTACAAGGCTAATGTAGATAAGTCTTCTGCTAATTGAAATCTGGAGGCAAATTATTTGGTAAATGTTTTCAAATCAAACTAACTGAATATCCAAAAGTTAAGTATGTAATTACTTCACTACACAATCACACCAAAAAAGAACTTTATTTCCAAAGAGCCATGCATGAAAAATTTGCATAGCATTTGAAGGCCAAGGCTCAGAGACAGGAAACTTGAGATGAATGCACGTTGTGTTATTTATAATTATTACCCAGAATTGGGCATTTTTATGTAATTTTTTTTAAAGTGCCATCATCACCTGTGGGTGGTTAAACTTGGAGATGTTACCGATTCAACTTAAATCTCCACTTTAGAAATTAAATGTTACCCAACCCAAGTCTAATCCAAACTAACTCTCACTTGGAAGTCGGCCAGGGCGGGCATAAGTCTCCTGACAATAGGCTTCACTTTTGAGATCTTTCTATTCCCTGCTGCTAAAAGAGCCATTACTGCCTCCGACACAACTCGGCTTCGGCTGTTCTGACGGTTTTTCACATGTCCAGCCAGAAATCGGAGGAGCAAAAAGAGAATAAAAGCGATACATCTTTACAAGAAAAGATTTCTGCTAGCATTTTCATACTCGAAGAAATTTGGCATTCAGTTGGAGCTGGGAGCAAAGCTTCAGATAAGCCTCCATCTTATACAAAACTACTTCTCTGTCTTTAGGAGTTAACACGGATAATGAGGATGACACAGCCCTTGATCAGTTGGGTCCCAGTGTTAAACACTGTAAATCCACGTGTTTTAGGCATGTGTGCCTGAGCTAATGCTTGAATATATTTTCTGTCCGGAAGCAAGCAGAAACAACCGCAGCCATGATTTCGGGTCTTGGATAACCCATGGTGCCCAAGAAGTGATAGTAAGTTCTTTAACATATCCCCCACCCACTCGAATTTAAATTTGCTTTACGTAAAAAAAACAAAGACATGTGCTCTCATTCCAAGAGAATATGGCATGAACTGGAAAACAAAGCAAAATATGAGATAGGGTTAAGAATCACTCCACAGAGGGCGCCTGGGTGGCTCAGTTGGTTAAGCAACTGCCTTCGGCTCAGGTCATGATCCTGGAGTCCCGGGATCGAGTCCCACATTGGGCTCCCTGCTCAGCAGGGAGTCTGCTTCTCCCTCTGACCCTCCTCCCTCTCGTGCTCTCTATCTCTCATTCTCTCTCTCAATTAAATAAATAAAATCTTTAAAAAAAAAAATCACTCCACAGTGTCCAGCCCAAATGCTACCAACTCAGTGTGAAGCCCTCCCGATTCTCATTTCAGTGCATTCAGAATGAACCCAAAGACGACCATGCATACTCGAACTAACACGCGTGAAAAACCTAAATGTGGTTTTAAGATATAACCTTAATTATAAGCAGCTGAGCACTGCCTGAAACAACCTCCTGTAACCTTGCAGAAGGGCATCACTACACATTCATGGTCTCTGAATTTCTCTGCCTTCAGGCTCTGATAAGCATCTTATCACCTTATCATCAGCTCCTTCTCCTACTCCTGAAAGTAACTGCTAATTCCAGACCTTCTCCAGGCTCCTTTGAGGCTCAGCCCAGCACCTCTCACTCACAGCAGTGGACACTGCTTCCCTCCTCACAGGCATGATCTCACCCTCCAGCTCTCCACCCCACTGCAGCCACCACAGAGAATGAGATGCGTCTGCCTTTGAGTCTGCCTTTAAGACCCATCTCCCTCCTCTGGGACCTCATTTAATCAGTTGAACTCTCCCTCACTTCTATCTCAAGTTAAGCTCCTCTCTCCCTACTGTCTCCTCTTTTGCCTGTAAACATCTTCAAGTTGCTCCCGTTACGTGAACAAAAAACAAAAAACATCTGCTTCGATCCCGTATCTCCCTTGTCCCTGGATCTCCCTTAGCTACGGCCCCAGCCTCTCTCCTCTCCCCACCATATCTCCAGCTAAACTTGTCAAAACAGCAGTATCCATTCATTTCCAGTGAGAGCTCCATTGCAATGTCTTCCAACCCCTCCTTCACACCAGAACTGCCCTTGTTTCAGGAGTCATCTTTCTGTGTTCTCCCAAACACTGGATTATGTTGATAATTACCGCCTCTTTAGTGAACTCTACCCTCTCTTAACAGCAATTCTACCATCCTCCCCTGACTTTCCTTATTCCACTCTGACTATTCCTTCTCTCCGTTTGACATGACTATCCCTCCTCTGCCTACCCTTTCAACGGTGTTTCATCCCCTCCTGAATGCTCTTCCTCCTCTACCCTTCCTTAATCTCTTCCACCCTTGTGAGTCCAACTACCACATAAAAGGGATGCGTTCTCTGGCCCCAGCACTGATTTCTCCCCTGAATTTCGTATTAGACATATAACTGCCTCCTAAACAACTCTACCTGAGATGTCATGTAGACATCATAAACAGCACATCCAAAATGGCGGGTACCATCTTCTCCCAAATCCATCTCTTCCTCCCGTATTCTCTTTCTACACTGATATCACCACAATCCCCTGAGGTGCCCAAACTAGAAACTTAGGAGTCATCCTTGATTCCCCACTTCATTCTCTACATTAACCAAGTATTTCTGACTTAATGAAAATTTTATTGAATACCATATCCTCCTCCCCATTCCCACCGCCACTTCCTTATTTAAAGCCCTGGTAATCAGAAGCTAGTTTACTTAGTAGTTTCTGCATCTGTCTCCCTTTAGTTAGCCTTGTCACCTTCAAATGATCTCCCACAAAACAACCTTTTTTTTCTGCCTAAAAAAAAAAAATCTAATCATATCATTTCCCTTCTCAGAAATTCCTTAAAGGCTCCCTCAGCTATAAGATATTTTGCAGGCTCCCTCACATTTCTTACTTTGCCTTAAAGAGCTTGCCCCTGCTGACCTCCCCAGCTTCATCTCTCCCCTCTCCCTGGCTCACATTTTATGGTCTAGGAACACTAAATCTTTCACATTTTCTCCAAATACCACAGTGCTTCACACATCCATGACTTTACTTGGACCCTAGGGAAAATACCTAGGGTCCTTTCTCTAAGTTGACTTTGATCTATAGATCAAAAAATGTATTTATTGGGCTTTATGGATGATACACTCAAATTACCTCAGTTAAATGGGTTTTGGTGTAACATAACTGACAGGAAGTCCTATAAAGGCAACATAGAACCAGGCTTGTGGGAGAATGGAAGTACCATTTTAAGTACAATAGCAACTCTAGTAGGATTACTCATAGGAACACTCCACTGCTACTCATAAGAGTTTCTCCTCCAGAAGATTTGTCTATGGCTCATGGCTCAAGTGTTCCTCCATTACAGTGGCCCAGCTTTTTGTTTTACTGCTTTTGCAGCAACTTATTTACTCTCACCATATTATGATTTCTCTCTTCTCTTCTTTCTAGCCCATAAGTGCTTATTGCTTTCTCTTCTATATGTCTTTCTGCTTTTACCACTTTTTTGCCTTATTTTCTATATGTACTAGAATTTAAACTTCTCGTAGAAAAGATTGGATTGCTTGGCTAAGTGCCATCTATCTAGATACCCTAGATAAGATACTTCTTTGGGCAGCATTGTCCCCCTTGACCATTTTATAGGTGTAAAGTGTCTTTTCCTGGGTGTGAGAGTCACATAGAGAAATTAGGAAGATTTCTGAAGCAGTTGCCACCAAGAATTGTAGATATAAGTGTACCGTGAGACCTCGCAGAATAAGGTAATATAACTGGCAGAAACTCTCCATGACTTGTAAGTTCATTTTTTAAATCCTTACCATTATACCATCATAAGAACACCGTTTACTGAGCAACTACTATGTGACAAATACTTTACATACATTATTTTTAATTCTCACCAAAATGCTGGAAGACAGCCACTGTTAAAACTTTGTTGAGTATCAGCAGGGATGGTTAGCATGCTCGAGGTTGCACAAATGACCTAGGAAATGGTCAAACAATTTGAAGCCAAAAATGCCTGGCTCCATGACAAATGTCATTCCCTCTGAACTTTGCTATGTCTAGACTATATTCCTCCAGCCTTGTGTCTTTAATTTATTACAGACCACTCTGTAATACTAACCACTTTAAAGCTTTTCTTATTCCCTAGCCATGTATTTGTACAATACAAGAATGAAGTTGCTTCTTTTGACACCTGATAACTCAGTCTCACTGTCTAATATACGGGAGACTCTCATCTCCAAATTTCTGCCTGTATCTGCCTGTATCACGCTCAGTCAAAAATTGATCAAAGTTCAAAATAGACAGTACGATCTCCTCATTAGTCCAGTTCTCTCACTGAAAAGATGGCTTCAGTATAGAAATAGCCCAGCAGCATTTTTCTTTAGAATGTGGCTATACATTAAATATACAAGTATGCTGACATCTAAGTAATTTTAAAAAGAGAGAAATGAATGTGGAGTTTTAACTTCTGTTGGCTCAGTAAGGAGGATGGAAGAGTTCATACTTTTAACAAATGTATGTAAAAAGACATGCACATTTGAACAGAGTAGCAAAAATTTGTATGATGGTGGGAATACAAATATTCCTTTCTTTTTTTTAATCTATGTGAAGTTTTTTAAACTGAAAAACTAAACACCATGAGCGACTACACACACCCCAGCTTAGCCCAGTTCAAACACCACTCAGAGGTGCTGAGCTGAGAGGAATCCATCCTGAGATCTGGGGGCTATACCACTAAATGTGATTTCCAACATTTTATTTCTACCTTTCTTTTCAAATTGCACTTACTCCCACAACTGCTCTCCTCTATTAAAGGTAAGGGCAATAACATTTCTTCTTTTAAAACAGCAATGATATTACAAAAGAAAAAAAGTCAAAATTTGCAAAGTTCTTTTGGAATTCTCAATGGAAATGGAAACCAATCTCTATTTAACTTGTCCTATGGCTGGCATCCCCCAAATCACTACCTGGGAATAGTAGCTTACAAATTTTAACATTAAATAAATGTAAAGCATTAGAACTGATGCCAAGTACCATTACTACGACATACTCTAGTTTGAAAAGGGTAAATCAATTTCAGCCATTTTTGTTTAAAATCAGTTCGTTAGGCTGTACACTCATAGTGGTTGCCAAGTTTCAACCCAAAGTGAATGTTAAGGTCTATGTTATTAACCCTTGATAAATGAGCTCTATCTTGGAAACAATGACAGACCTGGGGACTACCAGGTGCAGCTGCTGAAGCTGACAGTCAGTCAAGTAAAAGTAATGCCTGGTTTCTTCATATGCAAATCACATAATATGTGCTTACCTTTAAAGGGCAATGTCAGATTATTGTAAAAGTGTTTAGATATAAATACCTTTTTTTTTAAGAAACCAAATTCATTTATACTGAACTCTCTTTGGCTGACATACCATGATAAATCACCTCATTACACAGGAAGCCACAGAGATCACTACTGAGGATGAGTATGATTGTAAATGAGCCTGCTGGAATCCTACTGTGGCTTGCAATGACCCTCAGTAAAAAGATACCTGTAGATCATGCCAATAGTTGCCCTTGGAACTATCTGGAAATAGGGAGCATCTAATTCCCACACTTACAATGCTAGCTAGCCAAATAAGTTTTCTAGGGCTTGAATTCTGATTCTTAAAAGGAAGCTGCGGGGGTATATTTTTCTTAGCAACGTCTGCCAAACAAATATAAGCCTCCTTTGAACGGTGTTTGCAAGAGATTGAGAAATACACCTCAGTAAATTTATATGCTGGGAAGAGTCACATGGTAGCCTCTGGGTGCTGCTGATATTCTAAATCTTTATCTAATAATCATTACAAGGAGTGTGTGTGTGTGTGTGTGTGTGTGTGTGCAATCACAGAGCTGCACACTTAAGAGTTGTATACTTTATTCTCTATAAATTATTTTGCAACTTTTTAAAAAAGTTAAAAAGCAAAGCAAAACAGAACATTCTGACATCACTACATCGTTTTTCAAGTGACAATCTAGGACAAGAGCTGCTACTGCAAACTTTAAGTGTCACTTGCCCAAATTGGAGATCCACGCTGTGCTCTCCTCTCCGGCCCTTGGCTCCTGAGCCCTTTCATCTTCTTCCTGTGAAAAGATGTCAAGGTAGAATTCTCCCTGGTGAATTCTCCCTGGTGTGAATTTTCTATTCAAATCGGGAATCATGCATGCTAAAGTGAGATTTCCAAAAAAGACTATACTGTCTTTATAGAGAAGAAATAAGATGAGAAGTTGTCCAGACAACTGGCTGGGGGGTGGACAGAGAGAGAAGGGGAAAAAATAAAATGTTCTGAAGGATATACAGAGCTGGAGATCAAAGATCCCTGGTTTTCCTATCCTCAGGAGTCCCCACAGGCTTCTTGATCCTCAGTTCACCCTTCCCACCACTATTCATAATCTTATAACCTGTACCTCTCACATCTACCTCGCCCCCTCTCACCTGCTCAATCGCCAGGTAGAGGACAAAAGGAACTGAGAAGACCCCAGCTGTGCTGTCTGCCCGAGACAATGGGTGCTGTAACAATAGCTCAGCCTCATGTTTAACAATCAAATCATCCATTTGATTTTCAATTTATTTTCAAATTAGGAACTTTTCTGGTTCTTGGTAAAGAAAACCCTAAGTATATTCAATATCTGTGTTTATGCTGTATGCAGACACTTGAGTATATGGTAAATGTGGTTTTAGTAGCATACACCATTCCTTATTTAATTCATCTAGCCTGACAGAGTTGGTAAGACTGAATGCCACAATAGTAGTATTTCATTTAGATCCACTGGCATTTCTCCTGGTGTCCATTAAAAAGATGTAATATATATTATAAATGTGAGACCAGGTAGATACACAAGCAAGCACTTTATGACAAGGTACATTAATAGAATGATAAATCCCATGGATTCAATCTACAAGAACCAAAATACTCTGAGTTAAGACATCTGTACAGAATTAGGTGCCAAATGAAATGTCACAATCAAATAAAACATCCTTTTACGAGAATCATAGGAATTTTTAGAGCTAGAAGGAACCTTTGAAATTGAGTGAGACTTGCTCCTTGACAGACATCTAACCAACGTTTAAGAAAGATTAAATGACTTATGCAAGGTCACACCTCGTTAGTGGAAAAGCCATGACTAGAAACTTCCTTCTGTAGGCAAAATGTTCCTTCCACTACACCGTGACGGCAACTGCTTATGAAGCAAAAGCACACATGGGCTCACCATCACATCCTTGTGCATTCGTTTCAGTGTGTCTGTGGGTGTTCTTTGTGATGCGTGCTTACAGTGTATCACACTTCTGCTAACTTGGCCAAACCCTTCTCTGGAAGACTGAGTCTGGAACCAAATTGGCTTCTTCAAACCTTTGAGTATGTAATACAAATCCAGAGCCCCTGTGAGCACTCACGTGGTTGGTGATGGAGCCAAATATTGGCCATTGATGTTCTATATGGATAGCCACACAGAGCCAACTTCTCCAAGCAAGCAAGATTAAAATTTTATTTATTTAATATAGTACCTCTGTCCTAACTGGACCAAAATAATATGAAAGCTGAAATTAAGAGAAGTGTTACAACTCAGAACATTTCCACACAGAGCTCAGAACCAGGGGGCACAGATGCTGGGACAGCAGGGAGGGGGAGAGAGTGACCATTTCAAGTTTCCAGGCCCAGAGCACATCAGGTGACCCTCCATCAAGCCACGTCCACAAAAAGGGCTCCGAGCTGAATCACAGGTTTTGGACTATGGAGATTGGAGGTTAAGACTATGGATATTGAAGGGCACCTGGCAGGCCCAGTCAGTAGCACATGCGGCTCTTGATCTTGGGGTCGTGAGTTTAAGCCCCACATTCGGCATAGAGTTTGCTAAATAACAATAATAATAATATTCTAAAAAAAAAGGATATGGTTATCAAAACTGCAATACTTCATCAAATAAATATCTGACATGAGATTACCAAAGACTCAAGCTGAAGGCCAGAGAGAACATTAAAACAAACATCCAGCTTTGCTCCTGCCCAGTCTGCCTTTGAGAAATTAAGTTTGAGTAACACCAACCTCAGTTGACCTTCTGTACAACAACATAAAAGTCAGAACCTATGCCTGTATCTCAGCTGAACTGTTGCATGAACCAAGCATATGGGATTAGATTCCAGTTTAGAGAATAACATTCTGAAAACAACTCTCACCACGAGGACAGTGGAATACCACAGTAGGAGCAGGTTGCTAACTAAAACAAATGATTACAAGAATCAGTGTTTATAATTGAATTTAGGAAATCATCAAGGAAGCAAAAGAGAACCAAAAAGCCAGGCTAACCCAGGACAGGTTGTCTTTTTTAATTTTTTTTTTTAACGAAATCTTGCCACTTGCAACCACGTGGATGGAACTGGAGGGTATTATGCTGAGCGAAATAAGTCAATCAGAGAAAGACATGTATCATATGACCTCACTGATATGAGGAATTCTTAATCTCAGGAAACAAACTGAGGGTTGCTGGAGTGGAGGGGGGTGGGAGGGATGGGGTGGCTGGGTGATGGACACTGGGGAGGGTATGTGCTATGGTGAGCGCTGTGAATTATGTAGGACTGATGAATCACAGGTTGTCTTTTGTTCTTTTGTAGAAATGTGTAGCTGGAAACCACAGGCTTCACTGCCTTGGACACTAGTAAAATTCCTGTAGAGTGTTTTATAAAGGTAATGAACTTCTATGTGCCTCACTGAACAGGCCTGCTATTAAATCTTCCCTAAAAAAATGGGATGAGATTGCTGGGGTGTTTTGTGAGTAATGTGAGCTTTGCCTGTAGCATAGTCAGGGATTTTAATCGCTGTCCCCAAAATTATGATTTTCACTAAGTAAAATAAAATTGAAAACAACCCAGAACACGCTCCATATCATCAATTTTTAATCTGCCTTAGTTTTAAGACTTCCCTTGTTAGGAGCAGATTTGGGGGAAAGGACTAAAGAAGAAATCTCAAATGACGAATGTCCAGCCCTGACAAGCCAATCACAAACAAATTAAATGTCCATCTCTGTCACAGCCGGCAACCCCAGCCTGGCCTGGGGGAAATCCTCCCTGCTGTTCAGAACAAATGTATTGGAGGCTAATCAAAATCTAATGAATCCCTTGGGAAAATAGCTTCCTTAGTCCACATCTATGAGAATTATACTCAATTTGGGGGAGGTGTCTACCAGTTGTTCTCTGATACAGCAATTGTTTTGTGAAAAAACAGAACGAGACACCCCCCAGAAAGACATTTCACCTAAGTCCATTATTCAAATCTATGCTTCACCCACCGAAGTGTCAAGGTGATGCATTTGCTGATCTGTCTCACAATACATTTTATTACTGACATGCACAGAGCAAAAGACCAGAGGAGCAAAGTCGGGCGGGGCAAAAGAAAGAGAAGCAATTTTTGACTTCCAAACAAAGCCGGCCTGTAACTACTTGGTCGGACTAGCTCTGCCAGTTTCTTTTGTCTAAAAGAATGAGAAGGAAAAAACAAAAGAGAGGGGCGGATAAGGGTGAGTTTGGAACATTAATGTAACCTGCAGAGGGCCATGAGAAGGGCAAAGAAACAAGAAAAAGATACCAAGAGAGTTACCATCCACATGAATCAGATTTGTCCTGCATTCTGATTCTTTTCTGGACCTCTCACCCTGCTGGAAGACAAGCTCTTTCCATACGAGATAAAATCCATCATAACGGTGTCAGATATTTCTCACATGCCTCCTAGGTACCAGGCACTTGACACACATTATCTCTAAATCTCACAGCCACCTGGCAAAAAAGGCGTTATTATTCCCAGTTTAGAGACGAGAAAACCGAGCTTTGGAGAGGTTCAAACCTTGCTGCCGGCCAACTACAGAGCTGTTAAGTGGCAGACCAAAATTCAAACCCAGAGCCTAATCCATCAACATAATTGAATCCTTTCCACTCTCCCTTTCCCCCCTGGGCTTCTCAACAGTTCTCTCTCAGGAGGCACCCATTGCTTATAGTTCCACATTCAAGGCAAATTGGAAGCTGCCTCCTAACAAAGCATTCCTACTACAAACCATGTCATCCCTAAGATAGGTAACAATCACTTGCTTTCCTACTTTGCAGATTATGTAATTAGTCAAAGCAAAGTGGGGCAAAGGCATTTGGAAGCAAAGAGCAATTTAGGGTTACACTTCTCTTATGTATGTTCAGCTTTTGCATAAAGACTTATTTTTCTCACCTTTCTTGGCAGATGGAAGAGTGCTGGGCTCCACCATCATTTTAAGGTTTACAGTCCCTGGAAGGGCTCAGATGAAAATGAGGCAACATCCATATGGTTCTAGTTTTGGGGGGTTTTTGTTTTGTTTTGTTTTGTTTTGTTTTGTCTTAACGAAGATGCCTACTATATACCTCTAATTAAAGTATATACGTTAGCATTGAAAATGGTAATTAAAGGATCTATACACATCTAGAGTCCTCTGACAACACATTCATTCATGTTACTATCTAAATGGTCGATTTGGGTGCCTGGGTGGCTCAGCTGGTTAAGCGACTGCCTTCGGTTCAGGTCATGTTCCTGGAGTCCCTGGATCGAGGCCGCATCAGGTTCCCTGCTCAGCAGGGAGTCTGCTTTGCCCTCTGACCCTACCCCCTCTCATGTGCTCGCTCTCTCTCATTCTCTCTCTAATAAATAAATAAAATCTTTAAAAATAAGTAAATAAATAAATAAATAAATAAATGGTCGATTTGTTCCCATGGGAATTTACAATTTAAATACTATTTTATGGTCCGTTCCAAAGACATGTTTCGAAGGGAGTGGAAACATCTCTGAAAAAAAAATCTAGAAACTTAACTTTGGGTGGGATGATGGAATTTCTTTTTTAATTGCCTTTGATCTTTCTAAGCACTGGACTAGTAATCTTTGCTAAAAGCGATTTTGGCATCTACGGATTAGCCCCCTTAGGGATAATGTGATATCACTGAGTGCCCGAGTAACATGGGAGCAAGAATCTGGGAGCTGGAGTCAGAAATAAAATGGCCTCAAATTCTAGCTTCTCTTCTTGCTGGCTGTTGACTTAGGGTATATTATTTAAATCCCCTGAGTCTCAATTTCTTCCTGTGTAAAGAGAGATCAGTATGTTTCACTCACAGGGTGGTTTTAAGGATTGAATAAGGTAAAAAAAAAAAAAAAAAAAAAGGATTGAATAAGGTAAAGTATATAAAGCCCAACAGAATGCCTTGACACATAGCAGGGTCAAAAGCTATTCCACTCTATACTTTTCTTCTAGATTCTGGCACTATTCATTCAGTCAGCGTTCAACAAATACTTTTGCATTTCTCCTAGGTAACAAGGCACAGGTCTAAGATTCTTAGCATTAAAATGAGTAAGTTACTGTCTTTTTTTATTCTTAAAGAGCTTATGGACCAGTGGAGGACTTATATAGTACTTACACATATATAGAAATGTTTCCCTTAGACATTATGTGATAAGTAAAACTAATTGCTAATATTTATTGAATACTTTCAATTGTGGCGAACACTGTGCTTTATACTATTTGGTTTAATGCTTACAACCTGAATGTTATGGAAGATATAAGTAAAATACTATGAAAGCCCAGAGAAAAAACCTGTTCATACCAAGAAAAGAAATAATGAAGGCTCTTCCCAAATATTTGTGATATTTAAATCCAGTCCTAAAAGATGAGTTGGATTTTAACAGCCTGCCTGATATGTTTAATAGCCTAAGAGGGGAAGCCTGTTCCAGGTGGGGGGGTAGGGGGAGAGGAGACAGAAAGACCAAACATAAAGATCATAAAAGCACTCAGAAAACCACAAGGATCCCAGAGTGGCCACTGAACAAGGAGATGAGGCTGGAAAGATAGACTGTAGAAAGCACAGAGGCCATGCAAAGGACTTTAGATCATTCACCATAGGAGAACCTGTGAATTGCCTAATTGGATCTAACTTTAAAGAAAACCTTGGCAGTGGGTAAGGCAGATTAGAGCAAGGACTAACTGGATGTAGGAAGCCCCATCCTGGGCCTGGAAATGAGGGTCAAAAAAGTGCCTATGTTCACTGCGATCCCTGCCAACAAGTGGGGAATGAATACAGTTCCTTCCGGTGGTATTGGTGTAGAGAGGGGGAAATAAATGATTCGAACTAAATTTGTAGCTGTCACTGGCTCCAGAAGGATCAGATTCCTAATAGCCTATACTTTGGATTTCAAAGGCCTCCTGTGTGAAATCCAATAGGCAAAGAAAAGGCTGTTTAATAGAACTTAGGGACCAGAGAGCAGATATGAGCCAAGTCTAGGCCTTAGGAAGATTCATACTGAGATTTTTAAACTTACCTGAGGCTTTTTAGTACACATCCCACTAGTAAAAAGCCAATCACTGCAAAACATTACCTCCTAAAGACTTTATGACTTTTTTTTTTTTCATGTTTGCGGTGGGTAGAAGGGTCATGGATATCATTTACATGTTGAATACCCCTCAACTCCTCAAGGAAAGGTTCTGTTTATTCCCACCCGTGTTCCCCCAGCCCCTATACCGGACATGGGACATGGAGAATGCTGCATAACTCCACTAAATGTTTAATTATTTAATCAATCAATTCAAGACTCTAGACAGTTAGAAGCTTGACCAGTCTTCGGCTGGATCTAGTAAAGTGGGAACCACTTGTTTAGCATTTCAGACAAGGGGACTCAGTAAGATCCGTTTCTAGGTCATCCCTGCATCTTTGGAAAGAGAGTCCCCAGGAGAAGACTATTTCATCCTCCCCAAGCCCTGTAATATGTGTGAGACAGTACAAAAGCAAGGGAACCCTTGTTCTTAAATATTAGCTATTTGCTCCACTCCTGTATACCTTCTAAGTATTGGCATTTGTGTAAACTGGTCTCTCCTAAACAAGTAAATGCCTGACATATGGTAATATGTATAATTTATATATCTTTTAAGATAGACAAGTGTGTACATGAAGTCTAGAAGTTTTGTTGCAAAACTCATTTTCCTCCTCTCAGTCTATAATTGAGTCCCTCGTCACTGGTGTCCCTCTGTCTCACCTTCCATTTATGCCTGACCCTTCAGTACAGTGTCCTGGCTTTTTCCTTTTACTTTTTTTTTATTTTTTTTTAAGATTTTATTTATTTATTCATGAGAGAGAGAGAGAGAGAGAGAGAGGCAGAGGGAGAAGCAAGCTCCCAAGGAGCAGGGAGCCCGATGCAGGACTCGATCCCAGGACCCTGGGATCGTGACCTGAGCTGAAGGCAGACGCGTAACCATCTGAGCCACCCAGGCGCCCTGGCTTTTTCCTTTTAACCTTGGACGTGGGTTTCAGTCAAGTGTGGTTCCATCCAGTTTTCTCTCTACCAGAGCTGGGTATGGCTCTTGCAGTTCCAGGATAATTGAGAAGATGAAGGAAAATAATCGTTCCTCGTCCAAGCTCAGAATTAAATATGTAAAAGACAAATCTCTCTTGTATTTGATTGCACATTAAAGCACAACTCCCTTGTTATGCATATAGAGTCTTTCTGATTTGTTTATTTTTCCAAAGACTATCTTTTGTCATCGTCAGTAGATATGTGCCAGGGCTCCAGAAGGTATGGAGCCCAAGAAAGAGTTGGAGGAAAAAACTTTGTCTTGATATAATAGTATAAAGTAGTTAAAATAATACAATGTTTTATGATTTTTTGATGGGATTTCTCATATTTTAAAATTAAACATCTATGAAACAAATACCACTCGGCGGCTCTACCTTGAAACTCAGCTTACCCAGCTGGGACATATCATGAGCAGTGCTGACGTGCTTCAGTTAAACACATCAGTTCTGACATGGCCTTAATTTCTATGAAAGGACAAAAAAAAAAAAAAAAGCTGGGGCCCAGAAGACTTTGGATAGATTTATGTTCCATGAAACATGGCCTTATTTTTAATTTTGCCCTCACTGGGTACTTTACAGACCAATTTTTTTTTTTTTTAACAAAGGAGGATTGCTGACTTATTTCCATATTTAAAAGAAAAAAACAGAAAGTGGAGCTAAATTTCAACTGAAAAGACTTTGATTAAGCATAAAGCAAAGTTTCATGACTGAATTTGAGGGTTCTTCTTTAAAGTTTAAGAGAAAGAGAGGGGCTAGTCACAGAGACTTCAAGTCTCATAAATATTCAAGTCTTGTTGTAGGACACAGGAGAAGATTGATCACAAGAAACAATGGGAGGAAGGCAGTTCCTTGACCACGTCAAGCTCCCGCACATTCCATTCCCACTACTTAAAATGCCTTTCCCACCTGGCAAACTACTATTCATCCCTCAAAACCCAGATCAGATATCACCTTCTTTAAGGAGCTGTCCTTATCATTCACCCCAGTGATAGTTAATCACTCCTCTCTTTGTCATCCCTGTATTGTGTGCATAGTGTGGCTATTGCACTTCTTCTCCTAAGTCGTATTTGTTTGTCCATATGTCACCTTCTCTACCAGAAATATTAATTCCTTGAAAGCAGGCCAATGGCTTATTGATCTTGGGGGAAGTAGAATATCTGAGACCTAACAGGTACATCTTTCACATTGTGGAATTGAAGAAGCAAGAACTAAATATGCAAAACTGCTAAGCAGTTCTTCTTGGAACTTACTCTGCACAGCCTGAGGAATCACACGAGAGTCGGACTTCAGCACCCTTAGTCTCCTTTGGCAATTTCTTTCCATCCTCTGATTTCAGCTGTTTTTCTGATGATTACCACATCTACATCGCCAGCGCCGAACTTTTCTCCAAGTTCTAGACTCACGTCTCCAACAGCCAGCTGAACATTTATTTCCACATAAGTAGCCCATGAATACCTCGAGTTTCAATATACCCAAAAAGAACTTTTTGTTCCTTTGCCACAAATTGACCCATCTTGCTGTGCCTTCTACTTGGGTTCATTTCCCCTGTATGACAAGGTAAACACTGAGAGTCAGCTTTTCTCTCCACTCTATTATCTACCTTCTTCATTCAGTCGCCAAGTCCTTTCAAGCCTCCCATCCTCTTTGCCCCCCCCCTCACTTGGGTCTTCTCTTTCCCACTTCTACTGAATTACTTCAAGCTCTCAATATATTTCTCCTAACCAATGCAATAAACTACTAGAAGTTTTCCTGTTTGCAGTGTTTTTAACCCAACTCCCATTATGCTGCAAATTACTTTCCTAAAACATAGACTCTCATCAGTTCTCTGCTTAAAACATCACTGATGGCTCCACACTGATACAACGCCTCAGACTGGGACTCCAAGCCCCTAGCAGTCTCTCCTCTTCCTGTCTATCCATCATCGTTTCGTCCTTCCCCACATAGGGCGCGCACCACACACCCGCTTCAAACCCCCTCTGTGCCCTGTCCCCCCAAGTCTTTGCTCAGGTTGTTCCACCTGGAAAGTCCTCTGTCTCTCACTTCTTTCCTCTTTCTCCATGTCCCTGTCAATATCTTACTCATATATTTTTTTTAAGATTTATTTGTTTATTTGAGAGAGAGCGCACCCAAGTGCATCAACAGGGGGAGGGCAGAGGGAGAGGGAGATAAGCAGCTGAGCTCAGGTCCCCACCTGGGGCTTGATCCCAGGACCCAGAGATTATGACCTGAGTCGACGAAATCAAGAGTCAGATGCTTAACTGATTGAGCCACCCAGACGTCCGGTCTTACTCATATTTCTAAGCCAGCATTTCTTAACTTGTACTCTGGATCCTCAAAGGGCACAGAGATCAAATTAAGGGGATTTATGGACTTAGATTAAAGAAAAATTACATCTTGACTTTCACTAACTCCAAACTGAAATGTAGCATTTCTTTCTATTATGAATTTAGGGAACAAACTACAGAAACACTAGAAGTACATGTGGCTTTGTCACAAATAGAAATCAGATATATCCATATCACATTACAGTCGCTGCAAATATCTTGAATTATCACTTATGCTCATCACTACTTCAAAATTACAATAGTTATTAGATCTGCAGCTGGAATTTTTTATTTAATACCTAAGAAAGAAGTGTACTTATTACGATTTCACAATTTTTTTTGATATTTCAACAAATGTGTTTTCAATAAAATTGGTTTCCATTATACTCTTTTGTGTCTTATTTAATAGATTTCAAAACATTATTCTGAGAATGGGTCCACAAGCACAAGAAAAGGTTAAGGATGCCTCTCTGGGTTTCTTCCAAACTCTACCTCCCCTAAGAAATTTTATCACCCCACCCCCACCACACACATTTTAAATTAATATCTCCCTCCTGCTTAAACCCAACAGCTAGCTGAAACTCCCTCTGAGGCACTCATCACCCTGCCATCCTTTGCAGTTATTTATTAGTCATTTACTAGGTTTTTAAGGTCCTGAGGATAGGAACATTTATTGCCGGTTTTTGAGAGTCTCTCCTGGTGTGTGTGTTCATGGTAGGTGACGAACCTGAATTCCGCTGAACACATTCCTTTTTCAGTGAGCATTTTAGGTTAAAGGAATTTAAATTGAGAAAATAGATATGTTGCTGATGTATTTCTGTGGCTGATGTGAGCTTGCTATCATGTAACTCGATCCAAATATGTCTGTCCCCCTACCTGATTTCTGCGTCTCAGAGCAAAACGGGGGAACATGGGCGAGGACAGAAAAGGTGACTCTAGAAATTCTCTTTTAGTAATCCAGACACATGGCAATGAGTGATTTATACACACACACACACACACACACACACACACACACACACACACTAGAAGGTTTTCTTTACAGTTCCATCACATAACTAACAATTTAAATGAGTTGGATTTGAACACTCACAAGATAATAAGAAAACATTTGGAATACTGACCATTCAGTGGCCATCTATGCTGTAGGGTCAAAAAAGTATTTTTGGAACAATGATTTTTATTGTTACTTGCTATTGCATGGCATAAGGTCTTTGTGTGAGGATATAAAAGAGTTCCTCCCCGATGAAGGTATTTTACATTCAGTGATACCCAAATCCATAACCTTAATCGTGTGGTTTAAAGAAATAATGTACCATAACACAGGCTTGGGACACTCAGCTCTGAACAATTAAATGAGATTGATAAAAATCAACACCAGATAAACACCCTTTTGACAATAGGCCTCATCATGTGATGCTTGAGAGAAACCAAGTTGCAAATAATAAAAAGATATAAAAAATGCTGTGAAAGATTTCAATTTAACACAGAAATAAATATTACAACTATGTGTTTAAACAACTAATCAGGAATTTGGTCATTCTTTTATTTCATTACTAGTACAGAGCCTAAGACATAACAAATGGCCCCAAAACCATTTGCCAGGAATATACATTTGCATGCTGATATCTTATGATTCACAGTTTGTCTTTACTTGTGCAAACTCCCTGCTCATTTTCTTCTTCCAGTTTTACCTATTTTAGTGCTCCCTGACACACTCTTGCTTCCTCTGATGACTGGCAAAGGAACTACTAATACTGGTGGTAATAATAATAATAATAATAATAATAAATAATAATAATAATAAATACCCCATGTCTGCATAATGTTTTATAGCTGTCAATGTTTTAGCTACTTATATTTCAGCTCAACTCTAATAAGAAAACTGTGAGGAAGAAAGGATCATTATACTGAATATAGGGATAAAGGGACCAAAACTCATGGAAGTCATTTGCCCCAGTTCCCACAGCTTGTGAGTAACATAGTCAAAGCATGTATCCAAGCCTACTGAGTCCAAATTCAGTTCTCTTTCCATGTTTCCATTCTAAGTTGGGGAAGAGCTGAAAATCAAATAACTCTATTTGGATGATTTCTGAACTGAATTTCAGCTCTTCATCAATCATTGTGGTTAAAGGGGTGATAGACCACAGGTAAACAGCAGGCACTTAATCATTTGTTCATCTACTTACACAACAAACAATTCTTTAGTGTCTCATATTTGCCAAGCATATAAAATCACTTGGCAGTGGGGCACCTGGTTAACACAGTCGGTTAAGCATCTGCCCTTAGTTCAGGTCATGATCCCAGGGTTCTGGGATTGAGCCCTGTGTCAGGCTTCCTGCTCAGGGGGAAGCCTGCTTCTCCCCCTCCCTCACCCCTCTCCCCTGCTTGTGCTCTCTCTCTCTCTCGCTTGCTCTCTCTCTCTAAAATAAATAAATAAAATCTTAAAAAAAATCACTTGGCAGGTCCAATTGTCCTTAAGCACTTAGGGTATTTACGTTATAAAGATACAACTTAGATTGGTATATTTTTAACCTTTTAGGATAATTTTCAGAAGGAAATCAGCAGGATAACAACTTTTTAATAATCTGGTTCAAGTTTGCACTCAGACTGTAAGAGGTGGAGGGTGGGGAAGGACACCACATGGAAAATGAAAGGCTGTTGTAGTAAAGACCGTGGTGTGCAACGGAGATGCCACAGTCCTCCCCACACCACTCCCAAGACTGATGCACTCATTGACCCCATTGCTAAGAATAATGGCAACAGACAACTTGATGTTGAGCGCCTCAATAGGAGCTGCCCTTTGTTGACCAGGGCCGACAGTAAGAGATTCCATTATAAAACCAGACCCCTTGATAGCAGATGGGATGATAAGACACCAAAATAATAAAGGCGGTGGAAGATAATCACCAAAAAGTAAGGTGGACACAGAAGCAAGATTGGAATGGCAGCCTGGAGGGTTTGATGACCCACAGACCCACAATAGACATGATTATTAGAACATAATATTGCTAGGGCCAAGATAGATGAGCCACCAAGAAAGGTACTACTCAATCTGTACAATCAAAAAAACAAACAAAAAATCAGAGACAGGTGATTGGGAGGCTGATGGCATGTAAAAAGTCCCAATCCCAACCATGAGAGACGACGGACTCTGAAAAACAAACTGAGGGTTCTAGAGGGGAGGGGGTGGGAGGAGGGGTTAGCCTGGTGATGGGTATTAAAGAGGGCACGCTCTGCATAGAGCACTGGGTGTTATACACAAACAATGAATCATGGAACACTACATCAAAAACTAATGATGTAATGTATGGTGATTAACATAACAATAAAAATTTTTTTAAAAAGTCCCAATCCCTTGCCCAATTTCTGAACCTGAGCCAGGTACAGGGTATTATCAAATATTTTGAAGATTCTTGGATCCAGGTTCCAGGTTAACATTTATACCAAGGACCCAAGGCATCATTCACAATGACCTATTAGAGTTGGGGTATCTGAAGACCAGGTAATTTTAAAAAGGAAAAGAAAGTTCAATTCACAGACGGTCTACTGGGTTCATAGACCCATCAGTAGGTCCTCTAATTGAAAGAAACTTTCGTGGCGGTTGGTGCAACCCCAAACTGGTTTCTTGGCCAGCCAAAATCATAAACCAAAAAAAACATTACATCCTGAGGGAACTGGCAGAAGTTGGTACCATGTTTAAAGACCTACAGGACTTAAGGAGGGTGGTCCCCACCATATCTCTATTTAATTGGCAAGTCTGGTTCCTGCAAAATCAGATGGATCCTGGAGGCTTAACAGTAGACCACCACAAACTCAACCAAGCAGTCTCAATTGTAGTTACCGTACCAAGCATGTACCTTTGCTAGAACAGATTAGCACAGCCTCAGGCATATGGTATGCAGCCACTGACCTGGCTTATGCATTCTTTCCCATCTCTATGAGAGGCCGTTCTCACAACAGTGAACATTCACAATCTTGCCCTGGGGGCTATGCTAACTCTCTTGCCCTATATCAGAAAGTGATCCGAAGGGACCTGGATCATCTGGGCATGCTGCAGAACATCACGTTTGGCCTGCCATATCAATGATAAGTAAATTGGGCTGGAATATTGAGAAGCAGCAGTATGTTGGAAGCTTTAGTAATAAACATACCCCTCAGGTTGGTAAAGATGAACCCTACAGAGACTAAGAGATCTGCAATGGTCAGTAAAATGTTGGAGGCCCAGCAGTCTGGAAGAATGCCAGGACATCCTCTCAAAATAAAGAAGAAATAATTGCATCTCATACCTCCCACCACAAAGAAGAGAGCAAAATGTCTGAAAGGCATTTTTGAAGGCCTGGAAAAAGCATATTCCACACTTGCACTATTGTTCTGACCCATATACCAGGAAACAGGAAAGGTTGCCAGCTTTGAGTGCGTCCCAGAGCTGCCAAAGTGTGTGCAGCAGGCCCAGATCATGGTACAAGGAGTCTTACCACTTGGACCAGAGGATGCAACAGATCTTGTGGGTTTACAGGTATCCGGTAGAGGGGCAGGAAGAGATGCTATATGGAGTTTACAACAGACTCCAATATGAGGATCACAATGAAGAATCCTAGGATTCTGAAGCAAAGCCACACCACTAGCCGTGGACAATTAGACACCTTTCAAAAAAACAAAAAACACAGCTCTTAGTGTGCTACAGGGCCTTGGTAGAAATGGAATGCCTGACAGTAGGACAATAGTAACCACACTGTCAGGAAGGTCCACCATGAGCTGGACTCTGTCCAGCTGCAACAGTGGGAGCTGTGGTTCACTCTACTAACCTTCCTCTTGAAAGTTTCCACCCATGAAAATAGGCCCACCAAAACCCTGAAAGAGCTATCTCTAGAACTTCTACAAGGCAAATGGACCTGAGTGGCACAAGGAATGGACTTCAACTTGCATTCAATGACTGGTCAAAGAAGGTATAAAAGCTCAAGCCCCTTGGCTCACAGCCATTTTAGATCCAGAATTCCCTGTAGGGTCAGCTGAGGTCTGGTTTTGACATCAGAGCTTTCATTTTCCTCCTTCCCCATCCTGCATTCTTCACTCCCCTACAGGTGTTAACCCAAGAATGCTCCCCAGTAAACGTTCTGCATGCTAATCTCAGAATTTTCTTCCCAGGGAATCTGACTTGGAACAGCTGTAGTTAGAGTGGCAATCTTTCCTTGATATACTCCCTTTAACAAGAAAATCTTTTTTTTATATTATGGCACTTAAGGAGAGTCTTGAAAATCAAAACTCACCTAGCTACCCCTAATGAGTCAAGCCACAATTCAAGAATTTAACCTTTCTAGTTATCTTTACAAAACTAAAGTTAAAATTAAAAAGTCATCTAGAACATACAAACATTTTATGTTTTTGTAGCTCTTTATTTAAACACATTTTTCATTACTTTATAAACGTATTTTCCCATTCTATGAAATCAACATCATTGCTACATTTCCATAGCTTTCTTCTTTCATAAAAATATAAAACCAAAGCCTTTTATTTCATTCAGCCTCTAAATCTTTCTACTGGGCAACAACTACAAATGCCTAAAACTCTATTTGTCAAAATACCAATCCACTAGAGCTAATGGTAAAAGCAGACATTAAACAAATAATGACATAAATAATCATTTGAATAACAATTGTGATAAGTGATCTAAAAAAAAAAGTCAAGGTATTGTATGCACATGCAACAGAAGGCCCTAACATAGCCTGAGATCCCTGGGTTTGTTTCCTTGAGGCTATGGTATCTAAACTGATCCAAAGAATGGATAAGATCAGCAAGATGGAAGCATGTACAGCAGAGACAAGAGAATTAGATATAATAGAATTTCAAGATGAGTGGAGGAGCTGAATGTCTTCCTTGGTGCTTCTTTCTTAGCCCTTCATAGTATATTTCAAAATACTGAACACTTAGGCTTAAGGGGTCTCATAAAACTAGTGACAGAGTATTCTTCAGTCTTTGGCCCCATGTGCAAAATGATATGAGTGACCATTTCCTTTGGAAACACAGGAAATGTCCCCATCTTCTTGGGTTTTACAATATTACCACCACAGACCACTTTGACCATGTTATAGTTTTGCAACCACAGGCTTTAATTGCTTAATAGCAGAGCCCATTGTCTATACTCTAGTAGTTTAAATGCCAAGGAACAAAGAATGTACATTATACAGATGTGGAGATGTTCCATCACATTTGCATAAAAGCAGAATTCCATCCCACCCCCTCTATACGCTGTTTCTTACGGACAAGAATCACACAAAAACCAGGTCTTACCCATCCCTGTATCACCAGCACTTAGCACAGTACCTGACACATAGATGCTACATTTAATGAATCAATTAAATCAAAGCTTTAATAATAGTCATCTGTACTAATTCATACACTGAAATAATAACAGAGGTTGAACATGGCAGGAATCTTTTATCAACTCCAAAATTTAAAGAATCTATAAAACACTTTTTAAACTTAAGCTAAATTTACAATTTAAAAAAAAACCTCCATGCAATAATTTGTGGTTAACTCTTGCTTTTGTGTATGAGTAGTAACAGATACAAGAAATAGATAATGCTTTCTCCTGAAATCAATCTCTTGAAATGAATCTAAGCTAAGATAATCTAGCCCGTTGATTCCTTAGCAGAGATTTCAGTAAAGAACTCCTGGCAAACGTTTCAGCATCAAGTTATGCTAGTGGAGGCCTAGAATACCTGGATGATATTTCAGCTCCTCACCAGCCTGTCCATCACTCCACTGTCAGATGACAGGTGCGTGTCTCCTGAAAGTGCCACAACACCTTTAAACCAGCACTTTCTCATTTTTGTTAAAGTATGGAAACAACAGCTGCATGATTTCAATCATTGTCCTGGCATCACATTCTCAGCAGGTTACTTGGGGGCCCAGGTGGCATTTTGTACTGCTATACATATTTCAGCCCAGTGCAATTCTCCTTTTTAGTGACTGCATAATATAAAAAAGTACCACAGAAGGTATCGGTATGACATTATGATTAAAGGAGTTTTTATTTTAAGAGACAAGAGAAAAATCACCGCAAAAGTGAATACAAACTTTCTTGAGAACAAAACGAAAAGTAATTATGACAATGAAAGCATGGTGTATTGAAGACGACTTCGGGCAGGACAATTCCACAGAGGAAAAAAAATCCTATATTAAAATTAACCCTAAATGTGTGTGTCCTTCAAATCAATTATTAACAAGTGATCTAGTAAGCAAGCAAGGTCAATTTCTTGCTCTCATGGCTCTTCGGATAGACTGTGAAACATCTTAAAAGTTAAATGATGTTTTAGACCATAGTTCCATGAATGTGTACTAGCACTAAAATCATGGATGGGAAAAATGCAAGCATAGACGTTACCATGGGTGGTCTGTGCCCTATTTAACAAAACAACTAATAAATGATATTTCTCTCACTCACTCAACTATAGAATTATACATAATAATATGTATAATGTATTTACATACATGTGTAGTATATACATACTGATTTAATAATAAATGCACAACTTGAAAACATATTGAAAATTGATTTAGGGCTTTCTGTTTCAAAACAGAATAGCATAACATACTTTAGCATAACATACTTTTAAGACTGGGGCACTTACTGTCACACAGGAATACTTAGTGAAACACACATTTTTAACACCAAGGCAGAGCAGACAGCTTCGATTAGGAAACCTAGAGGATATTTCATTTGATTGCACCAAAAGATGAAAAGGCAAGACAGAAAACAGGATGAAACAATTTCTGATGCTTTCAATGCATTTATCAAATCAGAATGAACTGCTTTTGACTGTGGGTGTAATAAGTCAGAAGGTATTCACTAAACCAAAAGGCAAGAACTTCTGTTCCACTGTGACTAATTCAACTTAATGAAATTATTAAAAAAAAAAAACTACACATATGAGATATAAGAAAAGGGTAGATGATAGAAAGGCAAGCAGCAGCTAGTATATTTCATGAGAAGACAATGGCCACAATTTTGAACTGATTAATGTTAGAATTTCTGCCTGACCTTGAATTTGACAAAACTCAATATAAAGGCCAAGCTTATAAAAGGACTTCAATTATAAGAGGTTATCTAAAAAGTGCTTAAACTGGTTTTCCCAAGATGAAATACTAACAGAAGTTTGTATTTATTTCGTAAACAACCCTGTTAACCTTGCTATTTACACTGCCAATGACATCTTCCCAAGACTATAGAATCCTTACTCTATAAATCTTTATAGATAAGCAGCTCATTCCTTGTTTGTCAAAGTGTGGTAGGAAGTTGTACCAAGAAAATAATATAGAAATGAATCAAGTACAATATTGTATATTATAAAAACAAAATATGTTATAGCACATGCCATATACTTTGTAATAATCCCTTATTTCCTAGAAACAAAATTGACATCATAGTAACCAACACTTAAACCTCTGAAAATGGTCTTAAGAACTAATAAAAAATAACAGTATTAATAATCCCTTGCATGTGTTTATTGCTTTAGAGTTTACAAACCTCTTTGGCCAGTGTTCTGTGAGTTGATCTTTACAATGGCCCTGTGAGACAGGTAAGGCGTCTAAGACTTAGAGAGGTGACTTGATTTGTCCAAGGTCATATGGCTAGTAAGAGGCAATCTTAGAATTCAAACAGAGTCAGTTTTTTCCAGGACAACTGAACTATTTCTCTGAAGTTATTGCATCTCCTATTGGATAGGAGATATGCAAAAAGAGAATTTTGCAATGCCAACACTCATAAGGTTTTATGTGATCTATTATAAAGACACAGAAGACCACAATTCTTTCAGCATTTAATATTTCCTCAAATTATCTTCTATAGATTTAAGGTTTCAACCAAGCAATATTGCATAGAATTTCTTATATGGTAGGAGCCTTCTTATCAAACATAATCAGGGCCAGTATTAAGTTGTTAATCGAAGAAACCAGTGAAAGTATGAAATCATTAAAAGATAATAAATACCTTAAATATTTTATTTTGTTAAAACATATAAATGTTTTACATGTTTTATATAAAACATGATATAAAATTTTTATTCACCAATATATTAAAATGTAGAACTAAAGACTTTTGTTTGAGAATGGGCCCAGTGATTGTCATCCTACATACCTGTCTTATAACAACCCCGTCTATAATTTATTTCATACAATTTTCAGTTTCAATTTATTCAATTTGAAGCAAGAACTTAATTAGTTAAGGAGAAACCTGATTTGCCTGGCCTCAAAGTATTTCGCCTGAGAAAGATATTAATTAGAAAGGGAAGTATAGAAACTTTACTGAAATCCAGCAGACACCACCTTAACCAAGTGATAACATCACCAGCAATAATATATCAACATCATGAACCCTTTGATATGATGTGCTGAGAATGGCAGAATATCACTTTTGTGGTATTTTTGCCCAAAATGCATAACTCATTCCATTCTTAGAAAACATGAGACAAACCCAAATTGAAGGGCATTCTATGAAATAACTGATCGGTTCTTCTTAAAGGACAGATTATAGAACAGTTATAGATTGGAGAAGATCAAGAAGAAATAACAGCTAAATGCAATGTGGGATCCTGGATTGCATGCTGGAACAGAAAAAAGGAAATTAGTGGAAAACCTGGTAAAATTTAAATAAAGTCTGTAGTTTAGTTAGTAGCGTTGTGCCAACGTTAACGTCCTAACTTTGTAGATTGTACTATGGTTATATGAAAGTAACACTTTAGAAGGAGCTGGTAAAGGGTATACGGGAATTCTATGTACTATTATTATAAACTTGTAAGTCCAAAACCAACACACAAAAACATGTGCAAAGCCATCTGATGGCATACCAATAAGAAGGCAGCCAAAACTCCAGGAGAGGAAAGAAGCACTGTGGGCAAAGAATAGGAAACAAACAGCCAGCATTAAAGACAGAGAAAAGAGGTTCTGACTCAGTAGTTAATCAAAGAAATGAAACTTAAAACAACGAGACATTTTTGTCTTCATATTGGCACATTAGCTTTACGTATAAAATTCAATGTTTCATGTGTACTGTTCAGTATGTGAAGATATGGCGAGAAAGGCAGTCACAACAACTACAGGTGAGCATGCAAATTGGTAAAAACTTTTCTGAGAGAAGATTTTAAAATTTAATTGTGCATATCCTGTGGCCCAGCATTTCCATTTCCTAAGATTTTATTTTGAAGAAATAAATGTCAAGAATACAAAAGATGTTCATTGCAGTGTTATTTATAATCATGAGAATTTTTAAACAACCTAAATGCTCATCAATAGGAAAAGATTAAATTATTACAATGTACCATATAATAGACTATTTTTAAATATTTTAACTAAATTTTAAATATCTAGATTTATATTCATTGACATAAAGAGATATCCATGAAGTATTATTATGTGAAATATGGTTATAAAAGAACATTTATTATAATCATCAATTATAGTACAATTTACAGTATAAAACATTTATAGTATGTATGAATACAAAGAAAATGCGAGCATGTATATGTATGTGTGTGTATGCATACACACACACACACACACACACACACATATATATATATATGTACGTATATATACCTGGTTTCTTTTCGTTTCTTCTTTCGTCATTGTATCTTTTATATTTTCTATAATCAACATGTGTTCATCTTGCAATACAATTTTTTTAATTCATGGCCCACCCAATTACTTTTTAAGGATCCCCGTTTGTGTGAGGAGGCTCACCATCTCCATTCAGGGAAGGGATGGAAAGCCATCTAGGGGATGTGCCTGCACTTGCAGGAACCGGCACTAGGTGGTACACTGTTTCTCTAGCAGCTATTCAAGACATTTTAAGATTTTATTTATTTATTTTTTTAAGTAATCTCTACACCCAATGTGGGGCTCAAACCTACAACCCCAAGATCAAGAGTTGCATGGTCTACCAAATGAGCCAGCCAGGTGTCCCCAGGACATTTTAATTTAAGGTTGGTCTACGTACATAGTGCTGTGTTACAACCCCGGAGAAAATAACCCAGTTCCGTATTTTTTCTTTCATTTAAAATTTCTTTTAGCTTCTTCCAAATCACTATTAACTTAACAGTCAATTAAATTCACTTACAGTAAGTACTCCATTGCTTTACAGTAGGCACTCGAGAATTTATTGTTGGGAAAGTAATACATAATTTAAAATGGAAACGACAGATACGTCAAAAATTGAAGAGTTTCTTCACATCATTTTGTCATCTTTCTAAACAAAGTTGAACTGGTTTCATGGAGGCCTTTAAAATGGTACTCTGCCTTGTGAATCCAAGGAGAGGATCAGCATTTCCTAAATGTATTTCAATTCCTCTTTTTTATAAAGCATCTTTGAAGCAATGACATTCCAAGGACTAGAGTTTGGGAAATCCTGTCCTCAACACTTGTCTGTCTTGTTTAATGTAGTCACCCTAGCGTCAACCCAGCTGAAGTTTCAATCTTCCTCACTCCTTGTTGTGGACTTCATCTTGGCTGCATTCGTATTCCCCACAGCTATCACATCCCGTACTGGCACTGACCATTATGTTGCCAGCCAGGTGCTGAAGTCTGTCAGGTACAAACTCTCTGTACCTAAGACACTTCTCTCCGACTGTCACTTGGCTCCTTGCAGGTGCTGATTAAGTAGATCCCTTTCCTATTGATACCTGCTTTCCAATCTAAACTAAACTCAGTTTAAAAGCAAAAACATGCCTACTCCCCAGTGTCTCGTTCATGTGAGATAATAAAATCTCATTTCTCTGGAATGCCTATGAAGTAGAGCTAAGTAAGTTGAGGTACCACTCATCAAGGCACACATTGAAAATGTTCTCATTATCTGAAGAAAAGAAAAAGGCAACCAGGAAGATAGCATCCTATCTTCTACATAGTGAGTGCTAGTCTTATCACTACTAAGTAATGGTTTGCAGAAGCAATTATTATTGCCTAGGTACTTGTGTGTCTCTTTCACTGGACTGTGAGCTTGTTGGGAACAGGAAATATGAGTGGCTCATCTCAGTTCCCCCAATAACTACCATGGCATCTAGAACATTGCAGGCCTTATTAGATATTTGAAGAATGAATAAAGTAACAAATGAGTAAATGAGTGCATAGAGTGATGTTTGTTAATAAATTTTTAAGGAGCAGCTTAGTTCTAATAACACCAAAATTAAAAATCTGTATAAATATATGCTAACATTAAAATGCCTTTCTCATTCATTCATTCGTTCATCCATTCATTCAAAAAATGCTTATTATGTTCATACTCTATTTCAGACACTGGGCTAAGGATACAAAGATGAATAAGAATTAATTCCGCCTTCAAGAAGTACACAGTGTAGTGAATAGAAATAACTTGCATTTATCAAATGCTTCTTCAAATACTTTTATTTTTGATATTCATAATAATCCAATGAGGCTATTATCTTCCATAACTGCATTTTAAATCTTTTAAAAGTCATATGTAGGTACAAAAGAAACCTTATAAAAATAGGTAAGGCAAAAGGCATAACGACATAAAAGTTTCTTTGTAGACACCACCCAATTTAAGAACAAGAATATTTAGGTCTTCTCTGTCCCCTTTCACTTCCCCTAAGAGGAAATGCAATCCTGAATTTTCTCTTTGTCTTTGCCTTATTTTTATTTATACTTAACCATGTTTGTTTTATTGAGAAGTATATTATGTAGTTTTGCATGGTTTTGTACTTTGTTCAAGTAGAAACATACTGGAAACTTACTATTTCCACTCAACGTTATACATTTTGCCTTGTACATGTAAGTCTTAACCCACGTAGATTTGATTTTTTTATATGTGGTGCAAGATAGGGTTCCAATTTCATCTTTTCGCATTCAGATAACCAATTGTTCCAGTATCATATGTTGAAAGGTTTATATTTTTCTAAGCAATTTGCAGTGTCATCTCAGTCATAAATAAAATTTCCATTTTTGTATTGGTCTGTTTTGGGGCTCTCTTTGCTCTTTCATTGGCCAGCCTGCATAGCTCTGCACCTAATCCCAGGCCATCTGAAGAAATAGAGCTTTATAATAAGTTTCTAATTTCTGATAAGGAAGTTTTTCCATCCTGTTCTTCTTCATTAGGAATGCCTTATTTATTCGTAATCATCTGCTCTTGCATATAAATTTTAAACTCAGTTTGCCATATCTCCTTTTACATGTAATTGAGTTGAACCTCTAAGTAGCTCACAGTGAATTGTGGTGATGCCAAAATTTGAACCAATTCCAGGGCTCTTTCTATGTAATACTCAGCATTCAGAGAACTACTCTTAAATATTCCTATCAAAAAATAAACTCATAAAGCTACTTCAGAATGTTATCATGCAACTAACTCATCAGGAGACCCATCAAAATGCAGTATTCTTTAGAGTAAGAGGTTCCATGGCCCATTCTGAGGTTCTTTAATGGATAGTATGGCAAGACTACTAGATGTTTATTCAACATCCATGAATTCTCCCATTGTTCCTTACTGACAGATCATTTATTTTGTTGGACAATGAGGGCAACATGCCCAGCTAATGAAAACTCAATTCCCTGGCCTCCATTGCAGATAGTCGTATACATGGACAGAGGTATCCGTATGTCAGGGTTTCTGGCCAAGGAGATGTAAGCAGGTGTTTGAAGGCAGGAAAAAGAAAAGACCATTAAAGAAGAGGGGACAGACTCAGCTGGCATGCCCTCTCTGCCCTTTGTGCTCTGTTTAGTTTCTCCTTTACGCACGCTGAAGTGCAGGCCTGATGGCAAGTACCACAGCAGCCACCTGCATTTGACCACAAAGGAAAGGCTAAGAGGAAGCAAGAATCTTAGAGACCTGATGTCCTTGAGCCTCTGTACCACCCCTACCTTCCTCCAGATCTTTTGTTCTATGAAAGAAAAATAAACCCCTGTCTGACTTAAGCCACTAACGCTTGGGTTCTTTTTATTATACATAGCCAAAGGTAATCCCTACTTGATGAAAGAGTAAATCAAGTTGTACATTTACTCAAAATTATATCTGCTTACTGTTATCTCTTCCATAGTATATAGTAGAGAGCTTTAAGGATTCATCAGCCCATTGTATCAAAGCTCTTTTCCAGAACACAAAGAAGGCTCCACCTACAGGCACTCCTACTACGCAGCGTTCATGCTCAGATGGGTTAGCCACCTACTGAAGTGAGAATATATGCCCCACGTAAACTGCCACTGCTATTCCCTTTCAATTTCTCATGTGCTGCGGTTCGACATATATGACTATTTTAGTAAGCACATATCAACAGTTCCAATACTTTTCAAAAAATCTGTAGACCCTTAGAGGTAGGCAGAATGGTAGAAAGCATTTAGGCTAACTTCCCTTACAAAGCATAGGAGCACAGATGCCTGTCATTCTACAGACACTGACCATCTGGCAAGGCATCATGCTAAAGGATGTAAGGGAGTCAGATATTAAGATATAGTTCCTATTCGGAAAAACTTTGTAATAAATGTAATAAAGAAAACAGACTTACTTGAAGCTTTAGCCTTCTGGGGCTAGGACTCAAATACTTGGGCTAAGGGATTGAGTGCCAAGGTCAATGGGAACCTGTTTGTTTCTACCATTGTGCTGGTAAAAAAAAGAACTGTGGCAACATTTTGCTCATCTCAGATGTCAGAGAGTACCTATTTCCTTGACTTTATATACAAGATCTCTGTTCTCTTTTATCCCTATTTGCCTTATTTTGCATGAGTACAAAATACTGAGCCACCCAGGCGCCCCTGGAGGAAGGCAGTTTCAAACAAAGAGACCAAGAAATACAAAGGCCTAGAGGCTGGAATGTGTTCCGGCCCGTCAAGTACCCAGTAGGTAACCAGAACGTGAGTTCCTCTGCAGCAGTGATATTTCCAGCCACCAAAGCTGTGTCACCTCTCATCTCCTTTATTCTAGATTCTGTGGAGCATGTCACAAGCTCCCTCTCTTTCTTCTAGATTCCCATAACACACTCTCTCTCTTTCCTTCTACTTTTAGCCCAAAGCTAGATTCTCCCATGCTTGAAGTGTCCTCTTTTTAAGTTAACATGTCCTGAGAGCTAAATATGTGTCAAGCACTTTGCTAAATAGTTTGTGTATCTGATTTGATTCTCACGGAAATCCTACCATATAATTATTATCGTGCTCCAAATGTGGAAACAGCTTTGAGAGGTTAATATGGTCAAGTTCGAATGGCTAATGAGAGGCTGAGATAGACCTGGAACCCAAGCAATCTTATATTATGGCTAACAGATTCCTCACTATCCTCTGTCCCTCCCTTGTTAATTAAAGAAGGACCCCACAAGCCTATTGATGAATAGGTTCAATAATCTCTTTCAGGGAAAATCAATTTTCCTAAAGGGATGATTCCCAACACCAACCTTCCAGAACTTCTAGATGTTCATATTCATTCATTCATTCAACAATTGTTGAGCACCAATTATATGCAAGGATTATGCTACATTCTGAGTATACAGCTAGTTACTAAAAAAAAAAAAAAAGCCTCTGTCTAATGAGTTAAAGGGATATCAAGACCCTGAAAATGAAATCTATTTGCTTTGTTTTAAGAGCACATGATGTCATACAAATAGAATAACAAAATAATTATAAATAAACCATTACTACCAGGATATCTCAGTTGCAAAGAGAGGTTAAAAATCCCCTCTCTGAAGAAGAGGCAAAGTCTAAAGCAGTCTGCCTTTGTCATAATCAGGGCCTATTTACCATCCCCATGAGGATTCTCTCTACAATAGATTTCCAGGTATCCTATCCTAAGAATTAAGAGGCATTAGGTCCAAATGTGTTATTTATTAAAGGTTTCTATCTATGTGCATTTTTACTACTTGGAGGTTGAGAGGCTACAAACTAAATTTCCAAAACCATAAAAACTTAAAATGCTACTGTCTTACAGAGAAATTACTCCTTCATTTCCTGCCTCCTTCACCCTTATTGGAGCTTTACCTTTCCCCTTTCCTCTGTGCATACTGGGTTCTATGTGCCCATGTGAGTGAGTGGCTAGCAACCACCAAGACTATATTGATGCAATCTTACACTTCATAGAGGATTAAGTCCTGTCCTTCGACTACAGACTGCAGGCTGGCAAAACCGAGAAGCATTCAGAATATTGTACTCTGTAAAGGAGCAATGAATTTTATGAAGTTTAAGTGATCTCTAATGACTTTGGGGGAGAAAATCCCAGCTACCACAATTAGCATTGTAGGACAGAATTTTCTGGGATGACAGAAACATTCTGTGTCCGTACTGTTCAATACAGTAGCCACTAACAATGGCAGTAGAGTGTTTGAAATGTGGCTAGTGTGACTGAGGAACTGAATTTTTATCCCATTTAATTTTAATTAATTTAAATTTTAAAGCCCGCACTTGGCTGGTGGCTCTCATACTGGTCAGTACAGACACATCAGAGAAAGACTTTTCATTATTTTTAAATATACTTAATGGCATTAAGACTGCTAAATTTCTAAACTATTTTTTTTCATAAAACAGTAATTTCATAATCTCGTCTTGGGGCTTCTACTGCTAATAAAAAGGTGGCAGTAATTTGATTTCTTGTAAAATTACATTTTCTTCTTGAATGACAATTGCAGATTTTATGGCTTGTTCATTAACGCCACAGAATTAAATGCCCTACTTTAAAGTGTTTACATTTACCAGTGCAAGATTTAGGGGGCGCACAGAATTTAGTATTCAAGATGAGACTCCACCTAAAAAGCAGAAGAAAAGCATTTCAGTCCATCAATGAATGAATGGCTAAACAAAATGTAGACTATACATACAATAGAATATTATTCACCCTTAAAAAGGAAGGACATCCTGACACATGCTACAGTGTGGATGAACCTTGAAGACATTATGCTGAGGGAAATAAGCCAGTCATAAAAGTGCCATATGATTCCACATATAGGAGGTCCCTAGATTCATAAAGACAGAAAGTAAAATGGTGGTTGCCAAGGACTGGATTGAAAGAGTGATGGGTAGTTATTGTTCAATGGCTACAGAGTTTCCACTGGGGAGATGCAAAACTCTGGCGATGGATGGTGGTGATGACTGAGCAACAGTGTGAATGTAATTAATGTACACTTAAAAATGGTTAAAATGATAAATCTTATACATATTTTATCACAATAAAACTTTTTAAATAATTCTAAAAAATAAAAAGCATTTCAGATGATGAACTCTTGCAGAGAGAATCACACATTACAATGTGTGATTACCCCTCAGTCTGACTAAAGCTTGTGAAGAAAAAGAACTAGATTCAGCAAATACTAGACAATCCAAGATTCCTGACAACTCAAGCATCCCGCTGAACTTGAGAGTGTGTGACTGAAGAACTTCTACATTTTGTCTCAGAAAAATCTTCACCACTTAAGACTGACCTACACAAATATTGAGTTGCCTGAGTACACACCACTGGCAGCACCTGGTAGCAGAAAGATTCTGATCTAACTTAAGAACTTCCGATGAAAGAACGCACAAAGTATACAATTCACAAATTGTTAATGTGGAGGAGGAGAGAGTTGTCACCATAGCACCTGTTAGATCATGTAAGTAAGGGTCATGTCAGAGGTGCTCACAGTGTAACCCTAAGACCCAGAACATACCTTTATGTGGCAGACATTCAAGAAATGTATTGATTAAATAAATAAGTGAAAATAATGAATGTTTGAAATGTATGACTGAATCAACGAATAGCAAAGTGTTCCAGTTTGAGCCTAAACTGGATCTTCACATGTTTGGGCTGGTCAGGAAAACTTAGGTGATATTATACATGAAATCCCTTTACATATGAAACTGAGAAATAGTTCTGGGAAATAATTCTGCTAAGTGTTAAACATATAAGCTTGATTTAATAACAATGTTTCAGTCATCAGAATGGAAGAATGATTTTGAGAACATCAAGATTTGTGTTACTCAGAATTGTCTTCCATTCCAACAGTCACAATCTTTCTGTGAGTCCTAAGAAGAGAAGAAGCCAAGTCGAAAAGTCAGATTTACTGAAATGTCTATAACATCATCAAGTCCAAAGACTGGGGGTGGGAAGAGATTTATAATGCAGTAGGATGGCTGGTAGCTTTCTTTAGTTGATGCCAATGGCTTCAACAGTAATGGCAGGCATAAGGGTGCACAAATAGCTTTGGAGAGAAAGCTTTGAGAGTTACTAGAATTTGCATATGACACAGACTTCAGTGCCCTTAAAATAGACATCAGTGAAAATATTATTTGTAAGACACAGCATATAATTCCATGCATTTCAAGTTCCCATTGTCACAGTCTGAAAGAATGTTCACAATTAAGAAATGCATCCGAAAGAGTTTCAGAAATATTTCAAGGAATTTTTGTGGATTCCTAGAAGTGGATAAAGGCAAAAGTTCAATAATTATTCTCCATTATCATATCGTGCCCCTCGATTGATGTTAACAGAAAATGGCATATTTACACTTGAACACTGACAGGGAATGTCAGTGATCCAATTTTGATGGCACATAGCCATCAAGGAAAAAAGAAAAGGACCACACTTCCCTGTTTCCCTTGCAGTTATGAATGACCATATAACTCAGTTCTACCCAAAGAATGTGAGCAGAAGTAAAATATGCACCCCCAGGGAATATTTGGCAAATCTAGAGTTATTTTGGTTGTCACATCTGGGGGCAGGGGGGTGGGGGAAGGTGCTACTGGCATCTAGTGGGTAGAGGCCAGGGATGTTGCTAAACATCCTACAACGCACAGGACATCCTCCCTTCCAACAAAGAATAATCTTGCCCAAAATGTCAATAATGCCAATGTTGAGAAACTCTGAATTAAAGGGGAGAGACATATCCTCCCCTTCTTTACCACTGTCAGGTTGGCATTGGGACATAATAGTGATCCATGTTGGACCATAGGGATGGAAGCCACATGCTGGAGATGACAAAGCAAGTCAGGAGCCTGCTCCTTTAGAGTTCTGCAGTGCAGAGGCACCACAGCATCTCAGACTTTAAATGAGAGTGGAAGTAACCTTCATTCTTCTTTAATATACTGTTATTTTGAGACCCTATTTCACACACCTGAGGCTATATTCTAACAAATACAGAAGATAAATTTTACTGAGAGTCCTTTCAGGTGGAATGCCAAAAAAGAAGAAGAAACTCACGGGAGCAAAAATCTTTTCTTTGTTATTCAGCATCTAGTAGCAGAACTCTCTTTGGGGAAATCGTCCCATTCCCAATTCTCTGCCAGCTCCATCGGGTGGGAATGATCCCGCTCATCACCTGCATGGAGGACTTTGATTAACGTAAGTGAAGTCTCACAACCCCAGCTCCCTGGCCATGGTGATTATCTCCGAGAAAGATAAGCTTTCACTGTTCACTGGATTTTGTAGCTGAAAATATGCAGCTCAGGAATGCTGCCACCATCTCGTCTTGGTAAAGAAGCAGCCCAAAGATGAAGCTGGCACACAAAGGAATAAAAAGTTGAGAGGTGATAAGAAAACCATCATTTGATCCCCCAGATCAAACTGTGTCTATGACAAGTCCTACCTCTGGCCCTTTAAATATATAAACCAAGCAAGTGAAGTTTACACAAATTTGGGTTAGGTATTCTGTTCCCTTGCAACTGAAAGTTTCCTAAAAGATATAGAAAGGTTTATGCTAGAAAAAATTCTGATAGGGTGCCTGGGTGGCTCAGATGGTTAGGCGTCTGCCTTCGGCTCAGGTTATGTTCCCAGAGTCCTGGGATCGAGTCCCACATCGGGCTCCCTGCTCCTTGGGAGCCTGCTTCTCCCTCTGCCTCTCTCTCTCTCATGAATAAATAAATAAATAAATAATCTTTATAAAAAAAAAAAGAAAAAGTTCTGATAAGAGAGGGTTCCCTGGGGCGCCTGGGTGGCTCAGTCATTAAGCGTCTGCCTTCGGCTCAGGTCATGATCTCGGGCTCTTGGGATGGAGCACCACATCGGGTTCCCTGCTTGGCCAGGAAGCCTGCTTCTCCCTCTCCCACTCCCCGTGCTTGTGTTCCTGCTCTCGCTGTGTCTCTCTCTGTCAAATAAATAAATAAAATCTTAAAAAGAGAGAGAGAGAGAGAGAGAGAGAGAGAGAAGTTTCCCTTTTGATTTCACTCAAGGGTTAGGACATCATCTGCAAAGTTTCCTGTGGCAGGAAAACAATTACAACAGACGTTTTGCTGCTGCCTGATGTATATTTACCAGCGGAAGTGTGTGTGAAGAGATTGGAATCATTAATTTTCTTGGTGTGATATACATCTCTTAGACTTAAGAAATAGCACTGCTACCTTCACACGGAACAGACTGGCTTCTCTTCACCATACCTAACCACACACATATTCAAATAATCAGAGGGACTGTTTTCCTGTGCTTTGTCATCCTTGTGATTAATCGTTGGTCAAAACTGGAGATGTTTAGCAAGTATTCAGACTATGTTTACTCAATTTCCCTAGGAATCATGAACTGTCAGCCCCAGGTAAACGGAAGTTTGTATTCGGGTTTCTAAAACTTCCACTTCATTTGCCTTTTTCTTATTTCGCAGTTCCAGGTTTCCAGCCGTTGCCTAGGACCCTGTTTTGTGCTCCACTAGCTGTCAACTTCAAGGGAACGCTAGGAAACAATTCATGCTTTCAAGACTCAACTACTCTAATGATAGGATTTTAGGAAGGAGCCATGGCAGTTAATCTTGGCAATGTTTTCAGACTAGAAGACTTGATCCATCAAATGAGACAAAGAATATGCTTTTTGTCCATGATAAGAGTTTGAGTAGCCTTGTTATCCTGTATTGTTAAAGGTAGTAGTCAGCCCGTGCGGTTGTTCTTGATCTTCATGTGTAGCAGTGGTCATGTTGCTCCTGATACTAGTATGTGGAGACCACTGTTACCCCAGGCCTAGCCTGTATTTGCTTTAGCAGCTGTGACGTAATAGCTGGGGAACCTAAGGAAAGGTTACTAGCCTCTCTGCAACCCAGTTTCCTCCTCTTCAGAATGAGAAGAGATGGGAAGATTTTTTTTTTTTATTGAGTCCTCTGACAATTGCAGGATTTCAATTCCAAGTGTCATGCCTTAAAAACCGGAAGCTTTAGAGTCTTAGCAATCTACATTCCAGAGGTAGGGGAAAGAAAAAAAAAAAAGACAGAGAGCTGCCAGGAGTAGTACAATTCAATCTAAGACTTGAGGCCAAAGAATAGCTGCAAATGGATAAACCGCACACCTTTCACACATCAGATATTCTACGGAACTAGCTACTACACTGTTCATAAATAATTCAAATTAAGATTTCTCACCTGGCAGAGCAGCTACCTTGAAATTTTTGTTGAACTACACTCACTCTTACCTCAGGGCCTTTGCACATTGTGTTCTTTCTACTTGGAACATTCTATCACCTCTCTTTGTCCTGCTCTTACGCATACCTCCCATGATGCTTAACATTTCCCATATTATTTTCTCATGAGAGCTAAAAGATCAGCTCTCAATCTAGACATCATTTTTGTGGAAAACCTTCCCCAACCACAACCCTCCTTGATCCAACCATCCCACAGTTCCCTTCTCAAGTATAGCCTTTATCAATCTGAAATTAATTTGTCTACCTTCTATTTACACAAGAGTATAAGTTCCTTGAGGCACAGGGATCATAACCGTTATATGCAAACATTAAGTACTTGATAAATACTTGTTGAAAGGAGGAGGGTAAGACGGTTGGTTGAATAGTGGGAAGGATGAATAGATTAGTACAGTGAATCTCCTCATTCTTGCTCTTTGCAAATTTAAAAGATGACAGGCCCACCTACTATTGGAAAGCTTTTTTCATGTTCAAAGTATTTTCACACCTATTACTTTATCTTACCTTTCTTTTTTTTATTTAAATTCAATTAGCCAACATGTACATCCTTAGTTTCAGATGTAGAGTTCAGTAATTCATCAGTTGCATATTAATATCCAGTGCTCATCACATCACGTGCCCTCCTTAACGCCCATCCCCCAATTACCCCATCCCCCCACCCACCTCTCCTCTAGCAGTGAGAAAGAAAACAAGGGAAGATCTCTCTTGTAAAATGTAAGTGTAGTATACCATCCTTGGTGCCTCAGGCACCATGGCTTCTTCCCTCACTGTCAAGGAGGAAGAAAAGCACCCCCTGGACTTAATACTGCCCTCTTCAAATTTCCCCACCAGTGTCTCAGGAAACCAATGAGCAAACTAACGTGTCTTCTTACTCCTGTGAACCTCTAGATCTCAAACTCCTCTTCAAACAATGATGAAGTGTCTCTCTGCTTGGTGCCGAGACCGTCAATACAATCACTTCACTATGACAGATGATCCTATCTACTCAAGGAAGCTCATATATGTTGACCACGTTGGATTCAGCTGCCTCTGCCTTTTGTAAGGCCCATATATATTCCCCAACTGACCAATATTGACCCATAGGTAGGGACATCTCCACGCCCCTATTCAGCAGGAGGAGGTTACAGAAGATAAGACCTTCCTCCTTCCCCGACCTTAAAGAATTAAGGGTCAAAATTGTTCAGGGGAGAAATGATGAGGGAGCAGAAGGCAAACTGAGGACAAAGCACAAGCTGACACCTGGCAAACCCCCTCCCCACTCCTGGGTGGGATATGTGTGGCATTCCTCCAGGAAACTTCCAACTATCTTAATGTGAATGCCTTTCTAGAGGGAAAAACAACCTTAGCTTGATAATCGCAAGGCCTCCAGTATCCTGAGGGTCTTCTTTAGTTTATGAAAGTCCTTTTGGACACCTCCCTTTTTCTTTATCTCCCTCAACCCCATAGTTTAAATCAGCCATTCCTCACAACCCCAGTGCAGTAGCTCTTTCTGCCCACAGGTCCTGTTCCCGGGCTTTAATAAAACCATCTTTTTGCACCAAAAATAAAAATAATAATAATAATAAAATGTGAGTGTAGGGACACCTGGCTGGCTCCTTCAGAAGAGCATGTGGCTCTTGTTGGGTGTGGAAATTATTAAAAATAAAAATCTTCTAAAAAATAAATAAAATAATAAAAAAATTAAAATGTGGGTATAAAGATTGTTTAAAAAGAGAATGCAGAGAGTTTAAAATGACTTAAGAAAATATAGCTGTATATATGGAAGTCTGGGTTTGTGAACTCCAACTCTGTATTTGTTTTGTTAATCCACACCCCTCAAGTCTTTGAAGCTCAGGGGCTCTAGCACTAAAGAAAGCCACTGAGAAACCCAAGTAGTGTGACTCTCCACATACAACATAAAGTTATTCTACTGCCATCTTAAAATCTTCAATCATTTGCATTAGTAAAAATGAAGATATATTCAATGATGTTATCAAGAAAATAAACTAGGTTAATTGAATATAACCTACCTGTAAACGTACATGATTGCTTGGACGGCACACAATGGCCGTGTGTTTTGCATATTGTTGTTTTCTATGGGAATGTGGATTGCAGCTTTGATTAATTGTACTAATTCTCAGACTCAGACTGAGAACTATGTAATTCTTAGGCCCCTTTCATGTCTTCTATATGCCTTCTTTGGAGGTTTCGAAAATGACTTTCAAAAACTGAAATTAGTTTTCTTCCTAATCCCCTAGAGACCAATGCAGTGAATTTCATCATGCCAGGATGATTAAAAATGCTAAAATGAGTCATGATATAATTAGGAATTTCTTTGTTCAAATCAAGCCCTATGAACTACATCTAACACTGGTTCCATTTATAAAAGCAGTCCATCCTTCTTGATGCTGAAGATGAATTTTGGTAAGGGGACATTAAAAATATTATAACTTTAGGTATATTTATTAGTCAGTCAAATTTTTCTTGTTTTTTTTGGGGGGGGTGGTTTTTTTAAGGTAAATGGAGGTAAAGTATCCCAGGTGATTTGGCAGCTTATACAAAAACATAGTAGGAGAGAACAAAAAAAATTATGAGAACTGTAGGGAAGCCAGTATAGCTGAAACACAGGTGACAAAAGGAAGAAACTTTTACTGTCTTAGCAGCTGGTAGAACAATTTCTCCAGGAGGATAAAACCATTATTTTCAAGAAAAATTTTAACAAACTACTTGGAATGAGAGGTAAGACCCCAAGGGACATAATCAAGCTAAAAATGATGGCATTAAGCAAGAATGAAATCTCAAAATAGAAGGACACTTTGTTTTGTTGAACCCTTGGATGGAGTTGGGAATGCACATTTATAAACAGGAACTGGGGCAAAGCCAAATCATTCAGGATAATAAAGAGATAAGTGTAAAGAGCTTGGTGCAGGGACACAAGAAGAGGGTGTATAGATCCAGGAAGGCTGTATACCTTGGAGGAAAAATAGAGACAAAGGGAAAAAAAATCCTAGGAGTGTTAGAGCTGAGAAGGAACTTAGGGGAAGAAATGTCAAATAGTGAGTTGGGGGGTTGTTGCTATACCACACATGCTAGAAGAGCCCTTTCATCTTCTCTGTGAATTCTGTGTTTCTTACCAAGACTTTTGTAGAAGTGGGCTCAAGATGGAGAATGTGAAGATATGCAAAAGCTCTATATCCATTTGGGTGTAAAATAAAAACAAGGGTTGCTTTCATAGAGGAGACAGCTGGCATCTGGGCTTATATGCAGTGTAAGGGGAATGTGAGAAGGGATAAGCCTGAAAGAAGAAGCAGGATGATTTCATGACAGGTCATGTGCACCATTTTAAAACGTATGCAACTTGGGGTGCCAGTGTGGCTCAGGTGGTTAAGCATCCAACTCTTGATCTCAGCTCAGGTCTTGATCTCAGGGTTGTGAGTTCAGGCCCTGCGCTGGGCTCCATGCTGGGCATGGAGCCTACTTAAAAAAAAAAAAAAAAAAAAA